>NC_045149.1:13633914-13709432 GCF_008831285.2 Nymphaea colorata
TCACTATTATAGGGTTGCCTTAAAGCAAGCTGGGATCTAATGTGTCCATCATCAACTCTTCTTGGGCATTTTATATAAAAAAAATATATTTAAAAGTAATAAGTGCTGGTATCCATGGGCAACAAGTGGCATCTATGTATCGGTGTATGAGCCGAATTGGCTTGGCACATATTGATTTTGAATGGGCCAATTAAAACAACATTAATGTTACACCATATAAAAATGTTTATTTTTTAGGGGCAAAAATATAGTTGTCACGCAAAATTCATCCATGAAGAGATATATTGTCAAGGTACCTCACTAAAACGTTAGCTCAAGATTAAGTACCGTAACGCCATTCATGCTGACATAAGTTGCACAAAATGCTCCTTGTACTATTTCTACTCATCATCCTCACACTTTATTAGATTATTCATAGAAGTACATAATAAGGGGCGGAGCTAAGAATTTTTCGTTGCAAAAAGGATGAATTATAGTTTCAAAATTTTAATAGGAACTGAAACATACTTTTAAATTTTTTTATATGCTTTAAATTAAAATTTTTAAAATTTAGTGAAATTTTGATTTTTTTTAAAAGTATGAGGGGGCATCTTGGCCCTTGCCGGCCCCTACAGCCTCTGCCCATGTATAATATGAGTAAATCAGAATAATTAGCATCACCTCCAGCACCATCAGGACTTCCATACCATGTTGTTCCAGCCGACAACCAACCGGCATCGTCGGCCACTGTAAATCTTCTTTTCAGCTTAGAAGCAAAGGTCGAATGAAAGAGATAAGATTGAGACATGAGGAAGATAAGGGGAGAAGATGTTGGAAGCAGCCATGACTTATATGAAACAATGACCGGTTGCTGCTAGATCACCACTGCAGAGGGAAAGGAAGGGGGCTAGGTTAATTTGTACACATATGATATGAAGGAAGGTCAGGGTGGTATATATAGATGAAATGGAGACACTACCCACTGCAACTCTCCTGAACCCATATCGACATTTCTTCAATGGTTTTAGTGGAGCCCAAGCTTGCTGCAGCTTAAATTTCTTTGGATGGTTATTCAGTAATGGGTGGCTGGCCGATGGTTTCATTTATGATGCTATTAGATTATAATCAATAACTTCCTTTTGGATATATTTAAAAACAAAAGCATATGAATTTACTTTCCTACTCATAATTGAGAGCAATCTTTAGTTTCCTCGCTCATTCTTTTACCTAGTTAATGAGAGCTGTCTTCTGTTATTCAGGAAAAGAGTTTGATTGGGAAAGGGAGACAAAGGGGGAGATTTCTTAAATCATTTCCTTTTTCTTTCAAATATAACTAGATTCAAAAATTAATTTGAGACCTTTCTAAAAAAATTCCACTTTATTTGCTATTTCCTGTAACAGTTTTCTATTTTAATTATTTCAGATAATAAACCCTTTTTTAGAAAACATTTCAACACATCCATCCTTCAGTCCACCTATATAGGCAACTTAAGAGGGCCCTTGGTAGTAGTGTCTATAAAGATCTGAAAGACGAATCAGAGAAGAAAGAATATGTGTGGTTCGGCATGAGTGCCTACATTCATGAAAGACGAATCAGAGAAGAAAGAATATGTGTGGTTCGGCATGAGTGCCTACATCCATGGAAAACAGGAGAGAACTTGTTGCAATATATTTTTCTATGTTGTTTCACTCTACAATCATCATTCTTTATAGTGAGTGAATACAATAGTTACAAAGAGAATGAGTAAGAAATTATGGAAGTAATCATTATTGGCAACCCATTGTAGGCAACTTTTAATGTAAGCAACACCATCCAACTAATCATGGAAATACCATGATTAGTGGATCTAGAATCAAAGTTGTCAGAACGAGCCTCCTGAAGATCTGTCTCAACACTCTCCCTCAAGTTGGGAGTGTATGTTAACGACTCCCAAGTTGATCATAGTGCTCCTAAGCTTTTCTCTGGTAACTGCTTTGGTGAAGATATCAGCATGTTGCTCTTCACTTCTAAGAAAAGGAGTGACGATTTCTTTGTTTTGAACCTTCTCGTGTATAAAATGGCAATCAATTTCAATATGCTTCATCCTTTCATGAAAAACTGAGTTTTCATAAAAGGACGTGTTTGTTCAAAAACCCATTTCCTTTAGCATCTCCTTGAGCCAAGTGAGTTCGCAAGTGGTGTTTGCCATTGCTCTATATTCGGCTTTGGCGCTAGATCTTGAAATCACTTTCTGTTTTTTACTTTTCCATGAGACTACTTTGCCACCATCCATAATGCAAAACCCTGTAGTTGATTTTCTGTCAGATACACTTCCAGCCCAGTTTGCATCTGAAAAACCTTCTATATCAATATTTCTATTTCTCTTCATCCAAATGCCAGGTCCTAGAGCTTCTTTTAAATATCTTAAGATTCAATCAATAGCATAGAAATGAGCTCGTTGGGGGGCATGCATATATTTTCTCACTTCACTGACTGCAAAGGTAATGTCAAGGCTTGTAACTATCAAATATATCAATTTTCCAACAATCCGTTGATACTACTTTGCATCTTGTATTGATTCTCCATGATCTTTCTTGTCAAGTTTGTGATTTACCTCTATAGGTGTGACTGCTGGCTTCGCTCCAAGTTTCCCTGTTTCCTTAAACAGATCAAGAGTGTATTTCCTTTGGATAAGTATATACCTTTTTTGGAGTGACTTACCTCTATTCCTAGGAAGCATTTCAATATTCCTGGGTCATTTATCTTGAACTTTTGATGGAGATATCATTTGATCTTCTCTACTATACTCTTGGAATCACCTATGATGACAGTATCATCTACATACACAATAACAAAACAGTTTTATTTTGGTAATGATAAATGAATAAAGAGTTGTCTGAGACACTGCCTTTGTACCCAAATTCGATCAAGGCAGAACTAAGCTTTGAGTACCAAGCTTGCGGGGACTGATTGAGTCCATAGAAGGACTTTTTTGAATTTGAAAACAAGATTTTTCTGGTTTTCATAATTGAGTCCCTGCGTGATCTTCATATAAACTTCTTCTTGTAAATCACCCTGAAGCAAAACGTCTTTTTACGTCAAGTTGAAATAAATCCCACTCAAAATTGCAGGCAATAGATACTAGGGTACGAAGAATTGTCATTTTTGCCATTGGAGCGCAGGCTTTCGTATAGTCAATGCCTTCCATCTGAGAGAAGCCTCGAGCAACCAGGTGGGCTTTATGTCTGTCAAGAGTCCCATCACTATGAAATTTCAATTTAAAAACCCATTTACAACTGACGGGGTTTTTACCTAGAGGAAGAGAGACGAGTTCCCATGTATCATTTTTTGTTAGGGCATCTAATTCATCCTTTATGGCATTTTTCCAACAAGAATCTTGAAAGGCCTCTTCAAATGTCCCTGGTTCAGAAATATTGTTTAGTTGCATGAAGAACGCTGTGTGAGTATGAGAAAATGCACCATAGTTAATGCAATCTTCGATCAGATATTTAACTGCACTGCTCATAGCAAAATCTTTGTATCGTTCTGGCTGTTGACGAATTCTTTCTGATCGTCAAAGAATGTTCCCTTGTTGTGTCTCTGTTGCAATGACTTGCTGTGAGTGATGTTGGCAAATTCTTTCTGATCCCCGAAGGATGTTTTCTTGCTATGTTTCAGTTGCAGTGACTTGCCGTGAGTCACTATGGTATCTTCATTATTTTGAACTTGAATAGGAGCTTTACAATTCTCAACGTCAGCCATAGGTAAGACATTAGGGAGGGGGAGAGACTAAAATTTTGAGTTTATTTTCTCCATTTGAGGATGTTTTTCAAAATAGACTTGCGACTCCTCTTGAGGACGTTTTTCCAAATATGCTTGTGACTCATCAAATCTAACATCACAAGATACATACATTTTTCTTGAAACCACATCAAAGCATCTATACCCTTTTTTGGTTGGAGAATATCCGAGGAAGACACATTTTATCGCACGATGCTACCAAACTTTCTAAGATGTTCAATAGAGTGTTTCGTTTTTTTTAGAACTTCAATAGGAGATCTATTTTCCAGGTAGCATCTTGGTTGCCTATTTATAATATAGTTAGCTGCTGAAATCACTTCACTCCAAAAACGTTATGTTCCATTATTTTGGAAAAGCAATGCACGGGTCACTTCAAGCAAATGCCTATTTCTTCATTTAGAAACTCTGTTCTACTGAGGTATTTCTCAACATATAGTCTGGTGGTGTATACCAGCCTCATTAACAAAGCATTCAAATTGTTGTTTACATATGCAGTCCCATTATCAGTCTATAGGGTTTTGATTTTTGTCCAGAACCGAGTGACCACCATGTTGTAAAATATTTGAAATTTAGAAAACACCTCGTCCTTGGTTTTTAGGAAATATATCCAACCCACTCGAGAACATTCATCAACGAAAGATAAGTAGTACTTAAAACCATCATATGAAACAATAGGGGCTGGTCCCCAAACATCCGAGTGAACAATCTCAAACATAGACTTAGTAATACTGTTAGAAGAAGAAGGTGGTCGGATTAATTTAACATACCAGCACACCTCACAAATATTGCAATCAAAAGAATTCGAGGCTTCAAGAAATTTAACATATAAATTGATGGAATCCCCAACCTCAAATGCCATTTTCTCCTTCAGTTTTGTTTGTATTTGCAGCGAGTGCCTTATTTCTGTAATTCAAATAATAAAGACCGCAAAATTCATCTCCTTCACCAATCGTCCTCTCGGTGATCCGATCCTGAAACACAACCTTTGAGGGCGAAAAAGTCACATTGCAATTATAAGCCTTTGTTATTTTACTGATTGACATGAGATTTGAAGTGAAAACAGGTATATATAAAACATCAATAGGACCCTTCTTCTCAAAAAACTTTGCTACTCCTTTTCCTCTGACATTATCTTTACCCCGTTAGCTATAGTAACAGGTTTTATATACGAGACATCTTCAATGTCCTTAAAATATTTTAGAACCAGCCATGTTGTCTGATGCACCAGAATCTATTATCCAAATATGATAAAAAACTACACGTACCTGCATCGTCGCCACTTTCGTTGGTAGCCCGAGTTTCTGAATTTGTTTGACAAAGTTTTGTAGTAGTTGAGTTAGCTTTTCCATTGTCACCGGTTTCTCTTTCTGATCATCATGAAAAGCATGGGCAGCCTTGCATCGTCCTTCATCATTTCGATTTTCTGTTTAGCTTCCAACATTTTTCTTTGGTTTGATTTTCTTTCTTGCAATAGGTACAATTTTTTTTTTTCCTTTTTAGTCTAGATGAGATGAGAAACCAGAAAATATACTAACAACCTCCTGTTCGGACACCATCGCTGCTTGAGAGTCATTGATCTCCTCAGTTCTGTTGAGAAGATTCATAATTTGACGATGAGTTTCCTCACGCATAATGATAGCGCAGATGGTACTCAGTTTGGGAACTTCCGATGACATGAGAAACTTGATTGCACAGTGGCTCACATACGGGTTTCATTGATCTCCTCAGTTCTTTTGAGAGGATTCACAATTTGACGATGAGTTTCCTCACGCATAATGATATAGCAGACGGTACTCAGTTTGGGAACTTCTGATGACATGAGAAACTTGATTGCACAGTGGCTCATATACGGGTTTCAGTCCAGCCAACACCTGAAAAGATTTTTCATCCTCGCAATTTTTCTGAAGAGTCACAACGTCAGTCCCAACAAGGGTATAGGATTCCCATTCATCCCATAAGGCACGAAGCTGTCCAAGATATTCTGCATAGGCCATATTTCCTTGTTTGAGCTTGTTGATTTCTTGCACTACTTGAAATCTTTGAGCGACATTGTATTGCTTGTATAGAGATCCCGAGCTGCCTCCCACACTTTTTTGGCAGTTTCGAGGAAATAGAATCCATGAGCAATGGTTTTTTCCATGGAATTGAAAAGCCATGACATAAGAGTATGGTCATTTGACTCCCATTCAGCAAGTTTCGGATCATCATCAGCAGGTTTTGGTTTGCAGCCATGACCGAGTCTAGACTTTCCACTCAGGAAAGGTTTAGCAGATTTCGCCCAGGTAATGTAATTGAACCCAATGATGGATTCAGTAGTGATTTTCAGTGCAGGGTTAACACTGTCCTGCAGCTATTGCTGAGGCCAATCCCCTGCTCCTTGTGACTGAGATCCATCTGCCATGATAGTCTGATGAAAGGAACCTTCAATGTCACATGAACCTGGCTCTGATACCGTAAAGATGAGAAAGATGAATTAGAGAACAAAGAATATACGTTGTTTGGCATGAGTGTCTACATCCATGGGAAGGAAATGGGAAAAAGGAGGGATTAACTATGGAAAGGGCGAAGAACAAAAAGAAAGAAGAAAGGGAAGGAAAGAAGCTATTATAAAAGGTTGTTTGGATTAGAGGGAAAGGAAAGAAAATAAATTGTTAAAAGTTTATGTTTGTTTACAATAATGCCCAATAATGTTATTTTCATACATTTGTTTTTAAAAAATATGCGAAACAAATGTCTCTCTAGATCCCTCTATTTTAAAAGAGGATAAGGTTGGTCAAACATGGTCAAACTTGCATCTGTCGCATACATATTAGTTACTGCCTGTTAATAAGTTTATAATTTTGTGAATTTTTTTTATGATGAAAATGTCAATGTATCTTATCAATTTTTAATAGTTCTCGAACGGTCTAATGAACCATGGCTCCATAAAAAGGTGACCTGATCATGGTTTTATGCGAAAGCTTTATGATATAAATACTTCTCTTTAAATTCTGCAACAGTGCATCAAGGGACAAAGATGCAAGTAAAAATTAACGCAGACCAAGAGAATACATAAACAAATCAATTTAACATGAAATAATTCTTGTCGAACATGTTGTTCAACAAAATTGGATTTCTACAAAAAGGGGCAGAGTCAGGATTTTTTCATGAAGGAGCTGAATTATAGTATCAAAATTTTGACCAGAGTAGAAAGATCATTTTTTAGTCAAAACTTTTATGTAGGAAAAATGTATATATATTTTAAATGTACATGTAAATAAAAAAGTTAAAGTTGGCCCACACCCCCTCCCTTACCGGCCTTGGCACTGGCCCGTCTACAAAATTGGAATCCGCAATAAATATGACCGATTAAAAACACACT
Organism: Nymphaea colorata; assembly: GCF_008831285.2. Classification (NCBI taxonomy): domain Eukaryota; kingdom Viridiplantae; phylum Streptophyta; class Magnoliopsida; order Nymphaeales; family Nymphaeaceae; genus Nymphaea; species Nymphaea colorata. Next base: position 13,641,036 of record NC_045149.1, read on the forward strand.
GCTACCATCAACAATCAATGGTCTCCTTCACCAAGTTAAATATATATATGTAGAGAGAGAGAGAGTGAGAAAGAGAGAGAGAGTGAGACGCCAAAACAGAGAAATCATTGGCTATATTCGTTTCTTTTTGTAAACAGCCGATCTATTTCCTTCAATTCTCACCATTTTTGGATTGATTGGAGTTGAACTTATCTTTCCACTAAACCTTTCCTCTCATTTTCATTCTCCTCTATCCAAACAAAACGATCTGCAATCATTCCCTTTTCCTTCTTTATTTCCTTCTATCCAAACACCGCACCTTATTTCCTTTACTTTTTCTTCCCTCCAAATCCAGGATCTAGTTGTGCACTCTCCTATGCACCAAAGGAAAAAAGAAAGGGGATTAAGGTATTTTCAAAAGCTTTTTCAAAGTAATGTATAATATGCATTTTAGACTTTTTTTACAATCATTTTCTTTATCCTTCTAAAAGACTTTTTTTTAGACATGGGCATGTTTGGTCGTTGTACATCTCTGTGCGCAATTTTTTGTGCATATGGGTGTACACATAACCAGTTTGATACCAAAATCCTTCTATTCAAACCTTTTTCCTTCTAATCATAAAGTTCAAGTTATCGATGGAGTGGAAGATCTGCTAGTTTTTTGAATTGTATATTTTGATTTAAAATCATGGCTGCAATTTGCATATGTTGAAGATTGTTTTTGTTCTATGCACGTCTTTCTGATCAGTTATTTTTTATAAGGACGTGTCTCAATTTCTGGTCATTCAGTTTGTTGGTTGGCAGTTATTTTATGAACAGTTATCATCTCCTACCCTTAGTTTTGTTCTCTTATGGTGTATGTGGGTGATGTTTTTTAATGTTCTCTCACTTGTAAAAGAACTGGTTGTTAGTATGAGAAAGCAGCCATTGTGCTGTCCTGTGTGTGGACGTAGGCCATTGATCAGGCTGAACCACATTAAGCTCTGTGTGTTTCCTCTGTCTTCCTTTCTCTCTTATTTCAACATGGTATCAGTGAATTTAACATGTCCGTCGAGGTTGTTGGGACTTCGATCCTAAGTTTCAGAGTTTTTCTGTCGAGGTGTCAAGTAGATCAGGCTTTGTTTCTGATCACTTGCTGGAATCTGGCGAATGGAGGACAATCGATGGATGGTGACTTGAAGATCGTCATCACCCTAAACCCACGATCAATCTATTGAAGTTTGGAGTCAATTCGTCCATGATCAAGGGAGAAATCATCACTGCCAAAAGGAACGATGCTGGTTCTGAAGATCAGAGGGACTGCAAAATCCCGCACTAGAAGAAATGGACGTGATCCTTTCTGGAAGCTCCGTTGGGGCTGAAATTAGGAGCGTCCCTTCCTCTTCATCTTGTTGATCTTCAGTCTGAATTTTAGAGAAAACGGACCTACGATTGATTTCTACGAATTTTTGAGTACTGCAAGGTCCTGAGACGGGAGACCCTGTTCTACTACACTCTGTGACTAAGATTTCCTGAAGGATAAATTCTTAATGCGATTTTTCTGGGAAGTTCAGCTTGAGCTGGGAGATTGGGTGTCCACTCCTGAGGGTATTAGCTGCTTGCTGACCAATTTTGGGGATTTTTCAAGTTGGAGGTGATTTTTAAAATTTCAACGAGTGGTTGCTGGTCTTGAAAGGTGCCTGAGCAAACCTGATCTCCTTATTCTCATCTTCATGAGCATCATGGCTGAAATTGGTAACAATCGAATCATTGAGAAAATTGTTGTTCAAGAGCAACCTAATCCTGCTATTAAAATCACGTCAGTGCTTGTCAATGGGATAAATTATCTTGCATGGTCAAAATCAGCAACATTATTTGTGAGTGGAAGATCCAAACTTGAATATGTTACTGGTGACCTCCCAAAACCAGACGAGAATAGCTCCTTCTACAAGGAGAGGATGATGACCAATCACATGGTCAGGTCTTCGTTGATGAATTCTAGGGAACCGAGAATTCAACAAGGTTTTCTTTTTGCTGAAACAGCTGCACAAATTTGGACAAAAGCCAAAGAGTTGCATAGTGAGACAAACAATATTGCTAGGATGTTTCATTTGTCAAAAAAAATTTACAGTGTAAAAAAAGATCAGAAAACTGAACCTCTTGGTGATCTTCAAGGATTGTGGGACGAGTTAGACTCCTTGGTTGATATGACTGAAAGTCTGCAAACTAGAGAACGTTTACGTGAGCTGCAAGAAATCTTTCAATTGCTTAACAGTCTTGGTACAGAATATGAACCAATACGTCAGCAGATTTTTATGCATACATCACTGCCATTGTTATCCACCATTTGTTCTTTATTAATGAATGATGAATCAAGGAAGCAGATCATGATTCCCTCGCTGCCAAAGGGGGAAGAATTTGATGATAAAATAGAATGAGTTTAACCGATGGAAAGAAAAAATGAAGAGAGTTTGCACCTATTGTAAAAAGGAAGGACACTTGCGTGAGTATTGTTGAGATTTGTATGGGAGACCAGACCCTAAGAAATCACCGTTTGGAAAATCTAAAGAAACTTCATCCTTGGCAAAAGTGGCTGCTACCAAATCTAAAGAGACTAATGATGCTACAACTGTCTTAGAAAATATTTCAGAATTGTTAAAGTACATGTCTGTTAAGCAAGAATCGATGGCTGCATCAGCAAGCAATTCCACTTTGTGTAACCCCAAAGGTATGTTTTCTAATACTTGGGTGTTGGACTCTGGGGCAAGTAACCACATGACCATGGATCGGCATCTACTTAAGAACTATTCAACTCATAATATTGATAAATCTGTTACTATAGCAAATGGGTCTTCTATGCATGTGAGTGGTATTGGTGAAATGTCATTTTCGAATCAACCTATTAGCTACAAAATTTCTGCACATGCCAGATTTGAATTCTAATTTGTTATCTATATCGAAACTTACAAAAGAAGTTAATTGTTGTGTTACTTTCTCTCCAACTGATGTGATTATTCAGGACATTGCCACGAAGAAGATGACTAGTAAGGGAGAATTATGCCGCGAAGTTCATTGGTTGGATAACCTTTCTTTTGTAGACTGATCGAATTTTGCCTTTTTGCTTGTCCTAGAAGGGGCCATCAGACTGGTTTGCATCAAAGTTTCTTTACAATTTTTTGCAGAGCCACACTATGCATCTTGTTTTCCACATGTTTTCCATCAATGGGCCTTTTTGCACACAAGCTCCACATGCCCAAAATGGCTGAACCAAATAAAAAAAAAAAACAAATAATAAACAAATCCCGGATCAAAAGGGCAAGATCTGAAACAAAAATAGAAAAGAGAAAACAAAAAATAGAAACTTGGAATAACTTTAAGGCCCTTTTGACAAAGAGAACAATTTATAGCTATTCTAAAAATATAATTCAAAGATTAAAGCATATTCATGAAACATTTTGATGGTTAAATTGTTGTATAAACCTGCCCTAATTTTTTGAGCATATTCATGGAAATGGATACGTGTTTGTATTGTCAATCTTCCCCTTAGGTGCCCTTCAGACTTTATATGCCTCTTTTTGCAAGTTCTTTTCTTTTCGTTTTGTCCTTGTTTTGCTTTCCTCATTCTACTTCCTTGCTTTTTCACATGACTGACCAATGCAGGTTTCAACAGAGAATGAGTTCTGTATGCCACCCAATGTACAAAACAAGCGTATACCTAGGGATGAGCTCTAGTATAAATATGCATATTTACTTCAATGTGCCCTAACATTGTACATGCACAACAAATATTCTTAACCATGTCATTATCTCGTATCCATAGTGTCTGAGATAATGCCAAGGGGTGGTATGAAATAATGACTGCAGCAATGCAAAAATCACAAGACATAAGATAATAGGTATGAGATAACAACAGGAGTCTGAGATAATGACAGAGGTATGAGATAATCATTATGAGATAATGATATGAGCGAGACAAAAAGATGAAGACGCATCTTTGCCACTCAGAGGGGTATATTAGTCATAACAACCTATACATCCAAATGAAACAATCATTATATATCTGCTTTATCGAATCTCAAAATCTTTGGTCACTAGGTGGCAACATCACAAGGCCTATGCACAAATATTTTGTGCATAGGTCAGCATATATAACTTGCTTGGGCTTCTACGGGCACAAAGAACTAACTAGTAAGAGATTGAGAGTGCCAAGAAAGATGGATGGTTGGAAGTAGAATTATAAAAGGGAATTAGATGGAAACGGTGCCGAATCTGCCGATGTTACAATCCTGTTGCTATATATCGAAGTGGATCTTCCTGGATGTTTACAAGTCTCTTGTTCTCTCACTCATTCCACCATAGACATTTTATGCAAATACGAAGAACAGTGTCTAACCTCTTTAAAAAATTTAATGGACTGACCATAAATCCAGGCGATGGCAGGTTGGGAGCAGAAAATTTTTGAATTTCTTGATCTCTAGCTGCTAAAAGTTGTAGGTTTAAGCAACATGACACTATTATTCTTGTTCTAAGATGGTGATATGCAATAACTAGCTACATTTTATGCATCTGTACTCCCCTGGTGGGATGAGTAAATCAATACAAGAATCTATGTTCTGGAGACACAACAGCTGATGTTCACATGCTGCTGCAGGAAAGCAGGAGAATTTTAATGGAGCATCAAGGTGAAATTGTGCACGCAGTCCTAATGGCATGTATGTAGAGATTGGAGAACCGAACCTGCATGAAGAGGGCAAACACATGGAAGATTTTAGAGAGAACTGTTTTGATTCAAATTATATCACTCTCTTGAAACCCATATGACAGTAACATGATTTTAGAGAGAGAAAGAGAGCATGCAAAAGCGAAAACCACAAAATGATGAGAAAAGAAAGGAACGGATGCAAAAGAAAGTGGTACTTATAAAGAGAACGGAACCATTGCTTGGAATCTATTTCTGAAGAGCGATTCATATTTAAAACCACCATTGCTATACGGCTTCACTCGGGAGGCCTTAAATAAGAGACGCTTTGCTTCCCGATCCCTACCATTTCTCATCTTGAGTTCCTGCTAGTGCAGCGAAATGACAGAAACAATGAGAGTACTGTTGAGAACAAGAAACGACACAGTTTCACCGGGTCTGCGGGGATTCAAGACAAGGGAAATGGTAAGGATCGAGAAGAGTCCTCCCGGGTGAAGCCATTCGCCATCGGTGGTATTAAGCACGAAACGCTCTTCGAAAATAGATTCAAAATGATCGTTCTGTTTTCCTCAGTACCACCTTCCTTCTGCATCACTTCCTTTCTTTCTTCTTTTTCTGGTTTTCGCTTTTGTGTGCTCTCGCACTCTCTCCTTTTGATGCAATGCTGCAGGGAGAGATGGTGTTTCCACCTTTATTAGAAAAGAGTAAAAGAATGTTCAAGAAAATCAAATCAGAAAGAAAGGAAAAGAATCAAGACAAAAAAATTATGTAAAGAGAGCTCCATCCATGCATATACTCCCCCTGCAAGCCCAACATAGTGCATTATAATTTAATCACGTACATTAAATTATATGATCAAAATACTTAATATTGTCACATATATAATATCTCGCCAATTTTCTGAGTACCAACTACATGGCATGAGATATGGCTCTCTTATTAATTTCCATAAGGAAGAAGAGATATATCTAATGAAATACCATCAAGCCATTCATACTGGCTTTCATTGCAGTTGAAAATCCTCTACTGCAAAATTGTTGATAAGATCTACTATGCCTTCTATAGTACTACTCTTTAGTAGTATTTATAGACGTACACAGTAAGACTAAATGAGTATAATTACGAACCGGCATTGTTGGTCAGCGCAGGAGATCGTTTGAGCTTGGAAACAAAGACCAGATGTTGGAGATAACAGAGTGACACAAGGAAGATAAGGAGAGAGGGGGAAGTTGGTTATGAGCAATGGCTGCTTCTTCCTAGATTAGCATTGCAGAGGGAAGGGGCTGGGGGAAATAGGATAGGTTGATGTGCACACATATGATAAGAAGGAAGATCATATTGGTATATGTAGAGAAAACTAAGGTGCTTAGAGCTGCAAACGCTTGTGAACCAATATCAGCTGGTATCTTTTCCTTCTCTTATTGGATCTTTATCTTCATATGGTTTGAATGGAAACAAAGTTTGCTGGAGGTTAAATTTCCTTGTAGAGTTAAGTTTCTTTTATGACAAGTTACGGGCAGCCTACCGCTGGTTTTGATTTATGGTGACATCAGATAATAAATAAATAGTTTCTAAAAAGCATATATTTAAATGTAAACGTATATCAACTAATTATTTTTCTCAGTCCCCTGTAATCTTTAGCTTTTTAGTTCATTTTCTTCACCTAGTTAAGGATATATATTATGAAAGAGAGTTTGATTGGAAAGGCAAAGAGGGAGATTACTGCTCCTGAGGAGAGAGAGCCGGATCCTTTCCATTTCTTTCACACACAAAAATAGATGGTCTTAATTTCTAAATTAATTTGGAGATTTTTTGTGAAATTCAAGCTTATCTGTTCTTACAGTAGCATTTATATTTTAACTTTTTCAGATATTAAAACCTTTTCTTCTAGAACATTAGATCACACCAATCCTTTTGACAACTTACTGTGTTCCAAAATTGAAGCACATTCATGAAACATTTGTGATGATGTATTTTCAATCTGCCTTATTTCTTAGGTAGGTTCATAGGACAGTAATACATTGTTACTGTCGCCAAAGATGACCCAAACAGACGATCTATATTTTAAATTCTTATTTTAATTGATTTTTGTATTTTTATTTATGTATTATATTTGAAATATTTTTATCCAATTGTAAATACCAGATCACTTAAATGGACGAAAAGAGGTAGGTTTAAAAATATTTAAGGAAAACAAAAAAAAAGAATAAAATAGATGTGTAAAAAATTGGGTATTCCTTCTTTCATATAACGGGGTGTTTGATGAGATCAGAATCGTAGAATTAAAATTCTCATTTTTGATAAAATAAGATTTCGATATCAAATAAGACAAATTTTATTATAGAATTCTAGAATCATGCTTGAATCAAAATTCTGGAATTGTGATTCCAGAATTTTATAATTTTTTTATTTCTAATTGATAATTTTAGAATTTTAATTCATGTTTTATCAAACAAGCAATTTTCAATTCTAGAATAAAAAAATTCTAGAATATCAAGCAGAAAGGAAAACTAGAACTGAAATGACATGGTGAAATTTTGTTTCTAGAATTTTAATTCTAGAAAAAATTCAAGGCCACCAAATGGCCCCAGAGTCACCTCACCCATTTTTAGTGCACACCCAGTTTGTTGACGCCATTTTTTAGCATTCCCAAGATTGGGTTTTGATCAGTCACTATTTTTCTATGGCTGCACGTAGCGTGATCTCTGTCATGGCCTAGTTGCACCATAACTCCCAATCTAGAGTGAATTTTTTGTTAGATGCACACCTTTAATATTCCATTGAGCATTTTGATGCAAGTTAAAGCTATTTTAGTGGGTTGTCTGCATCCCCAACATGGTCCTTTTTCTGCTATAAACTTCTATTTCTAGTTTTACAGAACACATAATTTTTGCAAATTTGTATGCCTTATATCGTTTAATCCAAGATGAGTTTTTGTAATCTACCACTTGGAGTTGCTTCGCTTATGTGTCTGTACTTCGAGCTTCATCAAATCCATAGACAGTATTACCAACTTCAGAACTATTGACACCTTAACTATTTCTAAACAGGAGACAGACAGCGGTTTTGGATTCTGTAAACCGAGCTACGTGTTCAAAAGCAGTAGACTAGATTAGATTAGATTAGATTATAGTCAGTACCAGAAATTAGGTGTTCAGAGGTCTATCATATTGGTGCAGAGAATGAGGAGCAAAGCAACAATATGCTGCTCTAGTCTCAACCTGTCACTAAAATGTCAGGGTATAATATAGCAAGTTTGGAAGCCACTCGATTAAAAGTTTCTCTGAACAACACTAATCAACTGAACTATTTGGTTCCACCTACACCAGTGGAAGAGATTGATGCAGAACTCCAGAATAGCAAGATTACCTTCATTGTTGAAGGAACATGCATGTAGAAGTTGGACTCTAGGGCCAATTCATTGATTGAGGTACTATACTCATCTATCATGTAAGCAGCACCTATTTCTTGCAGAGATCAATAGAAGCAGAAAAGCACCAACATACAGCTGCATGATACGCTAGCTCTAGTTCCATCTAAGTTAGAGACATGCATTCCCTTAGATATTTTGAAGCAGATTGGTGGAAGATTAGACATCTTACGTATGTATATACCACAATGAAGAAAATAAAGAAAAAAAAAGTGGTTTGATGCCGGTAGAAAAAATTTCTCTTCCATTTAGCTCTAGGAACTTATTTCCTTGGTAAAAAATCCATGAACTTTCTTCAGAGACCATTATGCATTTTTCCCTTTCTTTCTTCATTGTGGTATATGTACATAAGATGTCGAATCTTCCACCAATGTGATTCAAAATATCTAAGGGCATGCATGTCCATATAACTTAAGATGGAACTTGAGCTAGCATAATCTTGGGGCGACATACTAGTGGTTTTCATTTGAATCATAATCTTGGCAATCAAATATAATGGGAAATGAGAACTGGCATTTTCATTTGAATTATAGCTTGAGGTAAAATTTTGTTTGTAGAATTTTAATTCTAAAATCAAAATTCAAGGCCATCAAACTCCTCCTTACTGTGTTTCTCATTTACACAGAATTATGCTCCTGCCCATGGCGATCCTTCTTCTCTATTACACATAAGAACTTGGCAAAGGATGTAGTCACTTATGTTTTCTGCTACACTTTTTGGAAGTAAAATTCCTGGCTTTTGAGGATTATACTGAGAAGTATTCTGTACAGAGTTAGAAAAACTTGTGAGTGGAGTAACTTCTGAAAAGGAAAAGAATTTAGTTTGTTATTGCACTTTATAAACTGTAAAAGAAATTACAGATTGGGTGCTGGTGTAAGGAGAACGTTGATCTCACCTTATTTTACTTTTACTGTTATTCATCTTTGCTGCTAGTATTTCACTCAGAAATTTGGTTGAAATCTGGCATCAGCATCAAGCTCATGCATGTCGTGAATTGTATGTCTTCCCATTTACGTTGTTTATTAGGTTTGGTTTTTTTTCTCTTGATCGTCTGCATCTTGTAAAATTTATTAGTTATTTGGATGTTCTGAATTAACTGATCATTGAGGGCTTACATAGTCACTAAAAACACATTCTTTTCGAAAAAAATTCGTATAATAGGTTGCCGTTTAAAACTTTTAGGAAAATTCCATTTTTTTAAAAAAAAACTGCCAAAAGAAAAAAATTCGATTTTTCTTGTTTTCTCACATTTTCCCCATTTTTTTATCATTCTAAGCGTTTTTCATATTCTTTTAATGCCACACTGCTTGTTTTCATTTTCTAAATTTTATTTGTTGCTTATTTACTTTTTTTTTATGTTTATATTATTAGTTTTTCATTTATTTTCCCTATTTTTAGTATTTTTATATTCCTTTTAAAAATTACTATATTTTTCCTTTTTTTTTCAAGCTCGATGCATTATACCTGGAGAAAAATCTTGCCATTTATGTGATGAGGAGAAAAAGAGCTCTACCTGAACAAATCATAAACAAGGTTTATCAACAAAACTTTTGTGGATTATGCAAAGTGTTCCTTCTCTCTTGTGTTTTTTTATTCTTGTCTACATTTCTTGAATTCAGAATGCTATTCAGTTCTATTACATTGTCGGGAGAGAGAAAGAAAGCCAGAGGTCCTTAATTTGACCATTATTTTAGCTGAGGCATTTATTTTTTCAGTTGTACACATTTGGTTTAATACTTCAGTACCGCTTGTATGGGCCCAAAAAACAATATAGCAGTGATAAATATCACCGGTATACATTGCTCGATTGACCGATATTTTACCAATGGTATATGCATTGATATTAGCTATGCCAGCCATACAAACAAACCATATAAATGTTCACCGCAGCAACGTCCGATTCACCGCCAAAAGATTACTTGCAAAACCTAATGAAGTAACCAACTAAACCACTGAATCAAATTTGGTTTGCCAATGGTCTATTTGGATGGACTCAGTTAAGTTTCCTTTTTGTAACATTAATTAAAGTTAAAGATTATTTAAAATTTTCAAGTTTGTGTTGACAAAAGGTTGTTTAGCACACACAAACATCTACCCATAGTCCAGACATTGTAATAGCGCCTAACAATGTATGGACTATTATGAAAAAGACTGATTGCTATCACCTATTGCATTATAAAGAGCTATTCCAGTTATCAAGTAGAACTTCATCTAGGTTAGGTTTAGGACTCGAGTCGCCCAAGATAAAGGGCCAGAAATTCCATACAGTTGGCATAGTTTGTGGGGTTCTCCTAGCTTGGCAATTTGTATGCACAATTGTGATTCTCTCTCTGTCTCTTTCTCTCTCTCTCTCTCTCTCTCACACACACACACACACACACATATATATATATATATATATATAGATAGATAGATAGTGGACTTTTTCCTTGAAAATTGTGGACTTTTTTTCCACGTCCATCAAACAATAATAAGCTTTTGCTCGAATTTGGATTGCATTTGGCAAAAAAAATAAAAATTCCGACCCCCCTGGGTCCAACGTTTCTCCTTCAAAAATTTTCAGCTTATTTGCTTTCTTCTCAATCAACTATTCATTAGGGTTACACCTCCTTAGTACTTGTTCCTTCTCTCTGATTTACTATCATTGTTTTCAGCAACATTCTAGATGAAAATGGCTCCTGCACAAGAAGTTGGGAAGTCCAAGCTTAAGAAGGCGAAGAAGCCCGTTGTTCCCAAGGAGAGCAAAATGAAGAAGTTTTTTAATTCCCCATATAAGCGTTACCAAAACTCCCTCTCATCCTTCCTACTAATTGAGAGGTAAGTGGATTCCAATCTCCAATTTCGAATAATTTCATTGAATGTAGTCTGTTTATGTTTGTCTACCTCTTTTATCTGTGGTTCATTTCATTGGGCTCTGTTGGTTGATTTGTTTGTGTTCGTGTACTCTTTTGAGCATTGTTAGAAATATCATTCTTGGGAAATTTCGGTGAGGTTTTTCTTGGTTATTTGTAGGCAAATTAAGTTGTTCTTATCAGGAAAATCTCAGCAATTTTTTTTTAAATTCAAAAACAATAAAAATAAAAAACCTTACAAAAATTCAAAAATTAAAGAAAATTATAACCTTGAAGACGATAAATTTGAAAGATTTTTATTTTTGGTTTTATTCGATTTTCTTGTAACTATTGTGAGATTTTTGAAAATATCATGGTATATGTGGCAATGTATCTAATATCTTGTTTTACATTTGTTTTACTGTTTTATGTCAGTTTTAGGGGGCCATTTCTTCTAATCACACAAAATAAACCTTTTAATACTTAAAAACAAGGAATATAATTTCAAATAAGTTGATTTAAAGAGAAAAGCGGGCAAAAAGATGAACAAATTAAAAACCACAACAACAAGTTGAAGCAGAAAAATGGGTCCCTAAAGCTGACATGATAGAGAAACAAATGTAAAGCAAGCGATTGGCATCTCAAGGGGCTACCACAAATGCAAACAATTCAACAGTACCGAATAACATGAACCACAGACAAACGAGGTAGGCAAATATAATGACAAACTACATCCAATGAATGATTCGAAACTAAAGATTGGGATCTGCCTCATAGTAGGATGGGTGAGATGGAGGAACTTTGGAGCCCCTAGATGCAGACGCCTTCTACAACTTGGTCTCCTTAGTTGTGGTGGGCTTCTTCACCTTCTCAACCATGGTTTCTCCACTGCTTGCTTGTGCAGGAGCAGGATTGGCAGCAGGAGGGATGACAACAGAAAAAATGAAGTTGGACTTAAAGGGCAGATCTTTTTTTTCCTGAATCTGGGATGACAATGGAAAAAATGAAGTTGGACTTAAAGAGCAGATCTTTTTTTCCTGAATCCAGTCTGCCTCTAAAGAAAGTTTGTCTCTGTTTGATGTGCATGCATGAGAAAAGTTTGCGAAGGTTACATGCGATAGAGCATAGTCATACGGAGGACTAAAGAAGCATATATTATATACATATTGAAGTTGATCATGACATGTAGCTATACATATTATATACATGTATAAACATTGTAGTGTAGATGTACAGATCTCAAGTGTGCGTAGCGATCATCACTGATAGAAAATTCTTCCAAACAAACATAGGGAATATGATTTCAGCTTTTACCTTCCACATGATTCCAGCTGTCCACTTTCTCTATTGTGTATCCACAGGCAAAGCAATTCTTCATTTGTTCCTTTTCCAATCCACCATCTTTCAGTTATCTATCTATCTGGGTCCTGCTTGGACTCTTGGTATTGCTCTTATGTCATGAAAATATGAGATTCTATGTGGCACTTGGTGCATATTTTACTGAACATGCTCCATATAGAATTTCATCCTTTCATGATGTGTGAGCAATACAAAGAGTCCAAGGAGGACCCAGATAGAACACTGAAAGCATGGCAAGAAGCAAAGAAACATATGAAGCACTGCGTAGCCTGTGGATACACAATAGAGAAGGTGGATAGATGTAATAATGTGGAATGCAAATGCAGAAATCACATCTCTTGGGTTTGTTTGGAAGGATTCACTACCAGTGATGATTGCTAGGCATACTTGAGATCTGCACATCCTGCAGGATGATGTTTATGCATGTGTATAATATGACCAAGTTTAATATGTATAAAATATTTGCTTCTTCCTTCCTTCATATGGTTGCATACTATCTGCATGTTACCTTTCCTATGTTGTTCAGTTTTATACTTGTCGTGAATGATCTCGTGGTTCATTAGCCTAGTGCATTGTGGTGAATGCGGATGTTTGAATTATGCCTAGAAAGTATATTTAGGATAAGACAATTTGGGGATTGCTCCACAACAACTTTTTTTATTGCATATGAAGTATTGCTAGGATTGGTCAATTTAGGGGTTGCCACACATTTTTTTCTTTAGTTACATGCTATTTTGCATGTTGCTTTTGGTTTTTGGCATTATTTTTGTGGATAATATATAATTGACATTGTTCATCCTGAAACTTACACTTCTATGCCTCCGTTGGCTTCACCTTGCTTCATAGGTTTCACTTTGCCTCATTGCATCTAACAACCTTGCCTGTGCTGCACTTGGATATGTTGCTGTCTCATCAAATTTCTTAGTCACTACTTACATGGAATGAATTTTAGCTCCCTGCAATTTGCATAAAGTAGAAGAAGATATATATTGTCGTGTGTAGCTCTATGAAACATTTGCTAATGAATTACCATTAAGCCATTCAGAGTGAATTTAGTTACAGTACAAAATCCTCCTTGTACAGCCACTTAGTTTGCTACTCTTAGCAACTTAGGAAAGTATGTAATACAGAGTTTACCAGCAGTTAGAGAATCGTATAGATGTACATAACTCAAGTGCGCATAGCAATAGTAAGTGATAGAGAATCCTTCCAAAAAAACCTAAGAAATGTAATTTCTGCTTTTACATTCCACATGATTCCAGCTGTCCACCTTCTCTATTGTGTATCCACAGGCAAGGCAGTTCTTCAGAGGTTACTTTTCCAAACCACCATTAATTCTTTCAGTCATTTATCTATCTGGGTTCTTTTTGGACTCCTCATATTGCTCACATGTCATGAAAATATGAGGTTCTATGTGGCACTTGGTGCATATCTCCCATGAACATGCTCCACCTGTGATATCATCCTTTCATGACATGTGAGCAATGAAAGGAGTCTAAGGACGACCCAGATAGATCACTGAGAGCATGGCAGGGAGATAGCCTGTGGATACACAAGAAAGAAGAAGGACAGATGTATTCATGTGGAACGTAAATGTGGAAATCACATCTCTTGGGCTTGTTTGGAAGGATTGATCACTACCAATGATGATTGCTATGCCCACTTGAGATCTACACATTCTACAAGTTGATGTTTATGCATGCATATAATACATATAGCTCCATGTCATGTTCAAGTTTAATATGTATAATTTTTTTTTTGTTCGTCCTCCATATGGTTTCATAGCATTTGCATGTTACATTTCCCACATTGTTTTATTTATACTTGTCATGAATGATCACCTGGTTCCTTAGGCTAGTGCTTTGTGGTGAATGCAGATGTTCAAATTATGCGTAGAGTGTTTAGGATAAGATAGTTTTGGGGATTACCTTGAGGGGTAACTGCACAGTTTTTCTTTGGTTACATGCTATTTTACTTGTTGTTTTTGTTTTTTGTCATTATTTTTATGAATATTATATACTTGGCATTTTTTATCCTGAAATTTATGCATCCTGAAACTTATGCTTCTATGCATTGCTTGGCTTCACCTTGCTTTGTAGGCTTAGCCTCCTTGCATTTAACAACCTCGCCTCTACTGCTCTTCCATACGCACAAGCTTCCCCTGCCCAACACAATGCATTAATTTAAAAAGTAGGTTATACTATATCATAGATAGACTTGGATATGTTGTTATCTCGTCAATTTTCTCAGCACTAATTACATGGAATGAGTTTTAGCTACCTGCAATTTTCTTAGAAGAAGACATATATTGTCTGATGTAGATCCCTGAAACATTAGCTAATGAAGTCCCATTAAGCCATTCATAATGACTTCAATTACATACAAAATCGTCCATGTATGCAATACTCTTAGCAACTTAGGGAAGTAAGTAATACTAGTTAATCAATATAATTGCCATCACTTCCTGAACATCAGGTGATCTTTTGAGCCTAAAAGCAAAGACCAGGTATGACATATAGCAAAGGGACAAAAGGAAGATACAAGGGGTGTAAAGTAGATGGTTGGGCAGGCAGGTGTGTAGAAGGCATGTCAGCAAGCCTGTTTAATTTCCATGGGTTCTACTCTTTGGGACCATAAAAGGTAAGATCACAACATTCAAGTTGAAGGGTGTACCATACCCCACTCAGGTCCCGATGAGGCCCAGCATCCTGGAGGCAGCGGGAATGAGGGGGTCTTTGGATCTTCTTTTGGTCATAGATCCTTATCTGCCAAGGCCAATATCAGCAATGACAAGTTGTTTGTAGATTGCCACTGCATGGGGGAGGAGGCAGGGAGATAGAGTAATGTGTACGCATACAATAGGAAGAAGGTGATGTCGATCTATATAGACAAAGTTGAGACACTACACGCTGCAACTCTTGTCAACCAATATGGATATTGGTCTTACTCGAAACAATGGAGGTTAAATTTCCTTGCATTGTCAAATAATTTTATGACGAGTGATGGGTCAATAAATTTCTAAACGGTTATATTTAAACATAAATGCATATAAACGTACTTTCCTAATTTTTTTTCCTAGTAATCTTTAGTTTTCCAGCTTATATTTCACCTAGTGAATTGGAGATATCGTTCCTTGATTTTCCAACAGAGTTTGATTGAGAACAGGAGACAAAGGAGAGACTACTAGTGTCGAGGAGAGAAAGTTGGATAATTTCCTTTTCCTTTCAATTGTAAAATTATAGGGTTCTAACTTCCAAATTAACTTTTAGAATTTTCTATTATATTCCACCCTATTTGCTATTTTTTATGGCAACATTTTTATTTTAGATTTTTCAGCTATGGAAACCTTTAGCACATTAAAACACATCCATTCTTTCGTCGACCCATACAATCAGCCTGAGAGGTGTTTGGTAATAGTGTTTGTACTTCAAAAGTGAGTACAATCATGAAACACTACATTCCAAGGAACACAACTTCTTGCTATCGAACATCCCATAAGGGCAACTTTTTGAAGCCCCCAAAAGCTAGAGGTGTCATTATTTTATCGTGAATGAATCATCTGTTTCTTGAAATTGCACTTTCGATACAAAAAAACCTGATTGCAATACATCATGGTTGCAATCAATAGATATCTTTCATTGTTGCAACCACGAAATAGCCAAAAGAATCACAAAACTAAATTATGTTTCTATTGTATGCATTTATAGAACCGACCACCTTCTTTTATGTGTGGTTGTAGAAGGAGAGAAGTCATCACAACTACTTTTCCATGTTTTCAAGAGCATATAGTAGGAAAGGTATCACAACTTTCACCTGGGGGACTTGCAATCCCAACCATCAAACACATTCCAAAATAAAAAAGCTAACCTAGGTTGGTTGTTAATGCTATCAGAATTGGCCTGAGCCAACTCATTCAAATCGAATCAGTGGCTTAAACAAACCAATCTGATTCCATGTGTCACGTTTCAACCAGTTTTCAACTAATAATTTTTCACATAAAATTCCATTTATTTTTTAATACCTTGGCTGATTTGCAACCAAATTAATCGCTTGAATGACAAATCAGAGCAGCCTCGCCAATTTGGTTCCTGATCCAATTTTTACTGCATTAGTTTAATGAAAGAATGTATTGAAGACACTCTCCGTCACGTTTTATTTAGTAGTTCCAGTCGAGAAAGGATGTTGGCCTCCATTAATCTGACAATCCCTTAAGAACATCTTAATTTTCAAGAAGCAAGTACTTAATCTTTACAATTGTAAGAGGTTTTCAGAACTAACAAGAGTCTGAATTTCATGACTGCAAGTGCAAATTTTAAAAGCAATTATAATAATCCATTTTATTCTATTAGCAGTAAAAAAATAGAGTAGTTGTATTAAAATCCAATTTATACATTAAGGGGGGATTTTTAAACTTGTTTCTCTAATTTGATAAAGATTTCACATTTGTACAATTAGTTTTATAATGTTTTAAAATTCACAGGGTAAAACTAATTTTCGTGAAATTTGAAGTTGCTCTCATGAAAAGTTAACATTTTGCTTGAGAAGTCTCTGTTCCTTGTGTGGCCCTTAAACAGTTTTTGAGCAGAGGAAATTTTTGTGTTGTTAATGATCCTAATAACACTGTAACTTGGTCTAATAACAAATGGGGCATCAGAAAAGTATATTTCAGGCTCTAATTGCATTTTTTATACGGAAAATGGCATACAATTTTTTGTATGGTCAGCACTAATGGCATCCAATTGCATAGACTGGGCCTTAGTTAACACTAGCGCTGTACAAAAAGCCGAGCCAACTCCAACTGAACTCAATCTCGCTCAGCTATGCTTGACTCATTTGGGCAAAGCGAGCTGAAGCTTAACTGACTACTCAAGCTTATAAACTAGACGAGTTCAAGATACATGAACTCTACTCGATTAAACTTGAGTGAGCTTATTTAATCTAGTTTTTTTTTGGTAATTTCTAAACTTCAAACCAAGGAAAGAGATCAAGTCAAATGGGAAGTTAGTGAATGAGCTTAAATTAGTCAAGCTCGAGCTGACACTCAGTCTATTGAGTTGAGCACGAAATGGGCTTTTATAGCTCGACATGAGCTCAAGCCGAGCTTGAGCTGAGCAAGATATGAGTTGAGTCAAGTCGCACTGACCGAGCTTGAGCTCGACTTGGCTTGTGTCAGTGGTATTACTACATGGTGGCTGGTGTGGGCAGTTGCCCAGCCTCACAAAATTAGTTTAATATATCTGTTAATATTTTGATATATTTGATTGTTATACATGTAAGTGCCCCAAAGAAATTATAGGTATTGAATGAGTGCTCCCACCAGAAAAAATTTCTGACTCTGCTAGTGGCTTGTGTACAGCCCTAGTTAGCACACGTGTGTCATGCAGAGAACATTATTTTCATGCTTAAGGATATGCCCATATCAGTTTTGGACCATAGTGCTGTGGTGCTCAATATCTCAAATGGCAGATGGTGGGAGGAAAAGGCCTCCTCAAGTTTTTCTCATGCTATGCTGAAAGGCTAAAATGTGTAGCTCTGTGAAGGATTGTTGGATGATGGTAGTGAGAGGTTGTGTTATGCTTAGATTGATTAGGAAACTTGAAATTACCAGATGAAAGCATGTAATACTTTGGAATGAATGATGTTTTGTGGATGCTGGTCAGAAAGTGTAGGGAACAAAAGACTGCTTCTAAGTATTCAAAAAAGGGGAGATCATGTGTAGCTTGTTACATGATGATGACACTACAAAAAAACCGCTTTTTACTGATGAGAGGAGAGACCAACGTCAGTAACAGTTGAACATACGCTGACATGAAGTACAAGATGTAGATGTCATTGATATATACATGGGTCAAACTGTAGTTTCAAAACATTAACAGAAGTTAGAAAATTTTCATTTCAGGGGTTTTGAAACTTTAACACGGGCCGAAATATAATTTTTGAAAACTAATTTTCATACGGGACAAACTAAAATTTTTAAATTTTACAAGTAAAAGTTTCTTTTGGTGAGGGTGACCACAGAAAATACGGCTAATGCAACATCAGCTCATTGATGCTCATCGTTGATGAATCTGCTATTGGCTTCGGTCTTAAGAGTACTTTTTGTATTATGGAACGTTTTAGTTATAAATGATTTTCATTTTTTTTGTGTACGATGAGCTATTTTTTTTTTCCAAAAGTATTCTCTATTAGGGGGAACCAATGTCCTCAATGTGGTAGAACATATGGTTTTGACTTTCTCTGTTGTTCTTCATAAGTACTACACAATGATTGAAGCTAATATGTTTGGGAATCTGGCGATTTTAGTCTTTGAATATAGAACATAAAGGTTGAGCGAATTTGATTTTACACAAAAAAGTCTAGCATGTGCATCGTTTATCCTTGTCTTTTTTTGTTGTGGTAGGTGATTATGGTAACTATTCGTTAACCCCCACTTGTTGATGAGACTTGCCTTTTATTGGACAGATCTCCATTTATAGATACACGTGCAAAGTTTTTCATTTTCTTTTGAGAATAACTTTTTAACTTGATGATATTATATTGTAGAATTCCTTCTTTTTTATATCCTTTGAGGTCTTGCATGCCCTTGTCCCACACAGTTCGTTCACATCCTTATAATTGAAAGGCCATTATAATTTGCATTGCAAATGCATAAGGAACACATCTGATAATATTTACCTATATGTAGAAACTTCTTTTTTAGTGACAGTTTACTGAGTATTATGACTGAGAAATTTTGAAGGGTTCATTAGTAGTCTTAGCGCAGTTGTTTTAGAGTACTTGTAATATTCTCCTTATGGAAGCATTGTTCATTTCACCTTCAAGTTGTGTGGTAAAACAAATCTATCAGAAATCACAATTGTGGACAGATAATTGAGTACATTGGGTTCAATCAAATACTCAGGAGAAGAGAGGATGACCACTAGAATGAAGTTTTGATCAAGGTTGCTCCGCACTCAGCTTTACCACAAAAGGATGTGGTGCTTATAAGTTCTTGCCAAGGGAATAATATTTTGAATCATAAATATGCAATCAAAAGTGTATGCAGATTACTTTGATCGCAGTACAAATTGAAGTGAAAACCAAGCAATGGTCTTCGAGATTTTTGAAGCTGTTGAGGAAAGATGTGCCTTGTGATTCTCTCTCTATTCAAGACGGACATCTGCTTGGTGCATCTGCACAATAAGAGTTCTATAATGTTTTTTCAGTAGCATTAGCAATTACCATTTGACCAATTACACATGCAAATTGGTCATTGTGCAACAACAATCTACAGTGAAAATAGTTATGATGAGAAACTGAATGTGAACAACTGTTAGGAGAATCAGCCATTTGTTGTTTTGTCATCATCTATTCTTCCTTGTACTCCTTGTAAACTAGAAGCTTCCAAAGTGCACGTGGAAGTAAGAAGAGATTGAAACTGGGATCTCAATTTGAGAGTGAGCCAGTCAATCCAATTGGGACTTCGCATATACAAAATGCCCAAGAGTTGATGATAGAATTGGGAGTGATTTCATATATTTTTGTTTTAATATCCCATAACAATCAAAATTAATTTAAATAAAGTAGGAAAGCGAATAAAAAAAGTTCGTGTCCTAGAGTTAAGCCATGTTACTGCCCATTTCCCAGCCAGAGACTGGTCTAAAAAATGCCCAATCTAACTCCTACTCTTTTTTGTTACCTAAAACAATGGAAGCTATAATATTTCTGAAATCAAAACATTTGAAATTTGAAATTTTGCCCAAAATTTGACTAGACAAAACTTGGGTAGCATGTTGTTGTAAATTTTGGGGACTAAGAGAGAAAATTGGACCTTCTTATCCATCATGAAAAGTTGAGCTTTCAATTTAATCTCAGGTTTCTCCAAGCCCAATTTGAAATTACTGTGCCAAAAATAACAGGAAGAAATAGATAATGGCTTACGGATATTTCATAAGCATGAACATGACCGAAAAACACAAGATCCACTTTGTGTTGCACAAACCATGATTCAAACATGACTCTCATGGTCTCTCCTTTCATGAAGTGGTAGTTGTTACTGTTATACTATGGAGAATGCACAAGGCCAATCAACCAAGATGTCTCATTCATGTCAAATTTCTGAAGCTCTTGCTCAAGCCACTTGGATTGTGGCGTGCATTTTCCTAGAGCAGAAAAGGAACTGCTGTCAAGAGCAAATATATTCATTTAATTACACATGTGATAGTAGGGGTCACAACATCAAGAACAACAATGGTGCCCCAACATTAAATGAAACTCCAACAAAGAACAAATGTAGAAGCTTCTCTTAAAAAGATAAGCTCCAGAGCCCAAAACAAAGGCATTACCAAATGCTTAATACGAACTCAGAACAATGACGTATGCTGATTGCGGTTTAATGGAATACCACAAAGGAGACGTGCTACTGGATGATATATAGGGTACTTGATAGTAATGCTTATAAGGCTTAAAGAATTAATTTCACCCTGAAAGATAAAACAACATGAAATGATGAAATCATATTAAAAATAAGTCTACAATGACAATTATAAGTTACACCAAGATATATCGATCAAAAGTTGGTACTCTGTACCCATTCAAATCCAGAAACGAGGATAATGCCATGTGTAACAATTGATGAGGCCTAAATGCCTTCATTTTACTGGCACAGATTAGAAATAGGACCAAGCGAAGACAAAACATCAGAAAACCTCGGTAAGATGAATTTGGTAAGCTCTCAAGCTCTGAAAAAAGAAGCAGTGGCAGCAGGACAAGGAACAACCAAACCGATGGTGTTAGGTTTCCCCCGGCCCAAGTCGCCTTTCTTGGAGGACGGTTCATCTCTTTCTCCCTCTCCCTCTCACTCTCTTTCTCTCTCACAGCTCAGAAACCCTAACCCTAGCGGCAGCACCAGACAACCATCTCTCACACACTGAATCAAAGGGAAGGAATTAGGGGAGAGAGACAGAGAAAGGAAAACTATAAAAAGAAACCAGGAGCAGGACTAAGTTCACTGAAAATGCTCTCCAATGAGAGAATGCCCCAATGAGAAAACACCATAGAGTTTGAAGGGAGGGAAGGCGCGAGAGAGAGGAAAAGAGAAAATGGGTTGCCCATTTTCTTCTCTTCGTTTCTTTTTTTTGATATGAGACGTGAAGCCCCAGGCGAGGGCAGAATAAGGCCTCATCTGTAGCGGGGCGACAACCTGTACAGATCTATACCGGTTATGCTCATCACCGCTATAGATATATGTCCACCTGTAGTAAAAAAACACCACCATCTATGCAAGCTTGCAATCCTTGTCAACCTTGATATTAACCATACCTAAGTTATAGTGTTATCTCATACATCAATCCATTATTTCATAAATATTTTTATTATAAAAAATTAAGAAAACTTCGTTGAAGCAGGGATGACAATTCAGACTACACCTTTGAAGAACTAGTGATGTCTTGACTGAGGTGGTCAGGTAGCAACATCTATGTCCACCTGAATTCCATGCCTCTCAAAAAGACATGCGAGGCCCCAAGAGTTGTGCATAATCTGCAGGACACCCCGCCCAGCACCGGAAAGGACACCGGAACCTCATCTAGGAAAACCGAGAAGGGGAGGCTCTGCACCATGTGGGAGGGAGCCCAAATAGAGAGAGTGCCAAAAGATAGAACAGAAAAAGAAACAGCTTGTTTGCATGCAGTTATATATACCTAATTGTTACGCTTGCTGTTAATAAATAACCAAATTGCTTGACTTTCTTAAAATGACATATGTTATCATGCAAGATACATGATCACGCACTTTGCAGTAGTGAAATATGCAATCGGCAACCCGCAAGTGCAATGCAGCATTCACATGTTAAATATGCATTTATTCAATACAGAAACTACATTTTTACTACCTTCTAGAATTAAGCAAAAAAAAAATGGAGGTTTGTAGCTCTATAGGGCTTTAATTTTTTTGTTGGTTATTTTGAACAGACCGTGCACACAAAAAAACAATAGTGGGTTTCGGCCATTTTTTAACCGTGAATCATGTTGGAGACAAACTTTTACTGGAAATATGGAATTGGCAACAATGACCTTTTTGGCCTTCCACTTAGACAAGATCCCTAGCTAAATTTTTGGGGCAAGGAACTTTCTTGGGAGAATTTGAGTTCTTTAGGAAGCCACTTGAGGGCAGGTCATAAAAAATGGGAAGCATTGGTTCATGCACTCATGACAGATATACTTATTAAGGCACTATCAAGCATAGTGCCTTTATAAGCATATCTGTCATGAATGCATGAACCAATGCTTCCCATCTTTTACGACCTGCCGACAATGGCTTCACAAAGAACCCAAATCTCCGAGGGAGTTCTTCGCCCCAATTTTGTAGTAAATCTAAGTAGGGTTCTTGTCTAAGTGGAATGTCAGAAAATGTCAATGTTGCCAATCCCATATTTTCAGTAGAAGTTTGTTTCCAACACAAGTCATGGTTGGGAAATCGCCGAAGCCTACCAGTCTCTTTCTGCACGGCCCTCCATGGGCATTTTTGCATCATTTTTTCTCCTGCATTTCATTATTATTTTCCGTCTGGTCAAATTATTTATGTCCTAATTAGTACATTTAAACAAAAGAAAAAGGCGTCAATAATCAATCTGAGGAGAGAGAGAGGGAGCAGGCGCAGAGCCGCTGCTCCCTCCTCTTGTACTGTGATATGAACGAGTTAGGGTTAAAGCTGATTAATAAATGTATCAAGGAGGGGCGGTGGGTTGAGATCTGGTAAACCAACGTCGCGGGGTCCTGTTTGAAGCCTTATTTCCACCTTGAAAATACTCCAAAAAGCCGCAAAAATTTCCAATCCCACTCAACTCTGAAACGACGTCTACAGAATCCCCTGGCAACCTTCATCCAGAATCCGCTCGTTACCAGCCCCACGAGCCCTCCGATCCTCAAACTGGAATCCAGAGAGAGAGGAAGAGAAGACAGAGATAGAGCCTATTCTGGATGGGAGGGCTCCCTCCAATCCCTCTTTCTCTCTGGCTTCCAGTTTGAGGATCGGAGGGCTCATGGGGCTGGTAACAAGTGGATTCTGGATGAAGGTTCCCGGGGATTCTCTAGACATCGTTTCCGAGTTGAGTGGGATTGGAAATTTTTTGTGGCTTTTTGGAGTATTTTCAAGGTGGAAATATGGCTTCAAACGGGACCCCGCGACGTTGGTTTACCAGATCTCAACCCACCGCCCCTCCTTGATACATTTATTAATCAGCTTTAACCCTAACTCGTTCATATCGCAGTACAATCAGCTTTAACCCTAACTCGTGACATTCCTTGATCTGATTGGCATTTTAGTGGAAATGGACATATCAATTTACTAAAGTATATATATTTATATATATCTCTTTCCCATTGAACTGACATATATCAAAATTGGCCTACGCATATGTGCCCAAGCACAGACCCATATGCATGACACGTACCTTTGGAAGTGGGAATCAGATACAACTTTTTTATTTGTATTTGAATCTGAATATGTGAATATCCAAAAAAGCGGATATAACTAATGACATATCTGATTCAAATCAGATCTGTTGACATTCCTACTGCCAGAACATCTATATAAGACTTTGCACTAACATCTATATAAGAATCTACACAAAAGGCTAACTATCCTTCACTATTATAGGGTTGCCCTTAAAGCAAGCTGGGATCTAATGTGTCCATCAACAACTCTTCTTGGGCATTTTATATAAAAAAAAATATTTAAAAGTAATAAGTGCTAGTATCCATGGGCAACAAGTGGCATCTATGTATCGGTGTATGAGCCGAATTGGCTTGGCACATATTGATTTTGAATGGGCCAATTCAAACAACAGTAATGTTACAACCATATAAAAAATGTTTATTTTTTAGGGGCAAAAATATAGTTCTCAGGCAAAAATTCATCCATGAAGAGATATATTGTCAAGGTACCTCACTAAAACGTTAGCTCAAGATTAAGTACTGTAACGCCATTCATGCTGACATAAGTTACAGCACAAAATCCTCCTTGTACTATTTCTACTCATCATCCTCACACTTTATTATATTATTCATAGAAGTACATAATAAGGGCGGAGCTAAGAATTTTTCGTTGCAAAAAGGCTGAATTATAGTTTCAAAATTTTAATAGGAACTGAAACATACTTTTTAATTTTTTTTATATGCTTTAAATTAAAATTTTTAAAATTTAGTGAAAGTTTGATTTTTTTTTAAAGTATGAGGGGGGCATCTTGGCCCTTGCCCCTACAGCCTCTGCCCATGTATAATATGAGTAGATCAGAATAATTAGCATCACCTCCAGCACCATCAGGACTTCCATACCATGTTGTTCCAGCCGACAACCAACCGGCATCGTCAGCCACTGTAAATCTTCTTTTCAGCTTAGAAGCAAAGGTCGAATGAAAGAGATAAGATTTAGACATGAGGAAGATAAGGGGAGAAGATGTTGGAAGCAGCCATGACTTATATGAAACAATGACCGGTTGCTGGTAGATCACCACTGCAGCGGGGAAAGGAAGGGGGATAGGTTAATTTGTACACATATGATATGAAGGAAGGTCACGGTGGTATATATGGATGAAATGGAGACACTACCCACTGCAACTCTCCTGAACCCATATCGACATTTCTTCAATCGTTTTAGTGGAGCCCAAGCTTGCTGCAGCTTAAATTTCCTTGGATGGTTATTCAGTAATGGGTTGCTGGCCGATGGTTTCATTTATGGTGATATTAGATTATAGTCAATAACTTCCTTTTGGATATATTTAAAAACAAAAGCATATGAATTTACTTTCCTACTCATAATTGAGAGCAATCTTTAGTTTCCTCGCTCATTCTTTACCTAGTTAATGAGAGCTGTCTTCTGTGATTCAGGAAAAGAGTTTGATGGGAAATGGAGACAAAGGGGAGATTTCCTAAATCATTTCCTTTTTCTTTCAAATATAACTAGATTCAAAAATTAATTTGAACACATCCATCCTTCAGTCCACCTATATAGGCAACTTAAGAGGGCCCTTGGTAATAGTGTCTATAAAGATCTGAAAGACGAATCTGAGAAGAAAGAATATGTGTGGTTCGGCATGAGTGCCTACATCCCTCAAGTTGGGAGTGTATGTTAACGACTCCCAAGTTGATCATAGTGCTCCTAAGCTTTTCTCTGGTAACTGCTTTGGTGAAGATATCAGCATGTTGCTCTTCACTTCTAAGAAAAGGAGTGACGATTTCTTTGTTTTGAACCTTGTCGTGTATAAAATGACAATCAATTTCAATATGCTTCATCCTTTCATGAAAAACTGAGTTTGCAGCTATATGTATTGCAGCTTGATTAGCACAGTACAACTTTATAGGACGTGTTTGTTCAAAAACCCATTTCCTTTAGCATCTCCTTGAGCCAAGTGAGTTCGCAAGTGGTGTTTGTCATTGCTCTATATTCGGCTTTGGCGCTAGATCTTGAAATCACTTTCTGTTTTTACTTTTCCATGAGACTAATTTGCCACCATCCATAACGCAAAACCCTGTAGTTGATTTTCTGTCAGATACACTTCCAGCCCAGTTTGCATCAGAAAAACCTTCTATATCAATATTTCTATTTCCCTTCATCCAAATGCCAGGTCCTAGAGCTTCTTTTAAATATCTTAAGATTCAATCAATAGCATAGAAATGAGCTCGTTGGGGGCATGCATATATTTTCTCACTTCACTGACTGTTAACTGTCAAATATATCAATTTTCCAACAATCCCTTGATACTATTTTGCATCTTGTATTGATTCTCCATGATCTATATTGTTAAGTTAGTGATTTACCTCTATAGGTGTGACTGCTGGCTTCGCTCCAAGTTTCCCTGTTTCCTTAAATAGATCAAGAGTGTATTTCCTTGGATAGTATATACTTTCTTGGATGACTTACTCTATTCCTAGGAAGCATTTCAATATTCCTAGGTCATTTATCTTGAACTTTTGATGGAGATATCATTTGATCTTCTCTACTATACTCTTGCAATCACCTGTGATGACAATATCATCTACAACACAATAACCAAAACAGTTTTATTTTGGTAATGATAAATGAATAAAGAGTTGTCTGAGACACTGCGTTTGCACCCAAATTCGATCAAGGCAGAACTAAGCTTTGAGTACCATGCTTGCGGGGATTGCTTGAGTCCATAGATGGACTTTTTTGAATTTGAAAACAAGATTTTTCTAGTTTTCATAATTGAGTCCTTGCGGGATCTTCATATAGACTTCTTCTTGTAAATCACCCTGAAGAAAAACGTTTTTTTACGTCAAGTTGAAATAAATCCCACTCAAAATTGCAGGCAATAGATATTAGGGTACGAAGAATTGCATTTTTGCCATTGGAGGCAGGTTTTCTATAGTCAATGCCTTCCATCTGAGAGAAGCCTCGAGCAACCAGGTGGGCTTATGTCTGTCAAAGTCCCATCACTATGAAATTTCAATTTAAAAACCCATTTACAACTGACAGGTTTTACCTAGAGGAAGAGAGACGAGTTCCCATGTATCATTTTTTGTTAGGGCATCTAATTCATCCCTTATGGCATTTTTCCAACAAAATCTTGAAAGGCCTCTTCAAATGTCCCTGGTTCAGAAATATTGTTTAGTTTCTTGAAGAATGCTGTCTGAGTATGAGAAAATGCACCATAGTTAATGCAATCTTCGATCACGTATTTACTGCACTGCTCATAGCAAAATCTTTGTATCGTTCTGGCTGTTGACGAATTCTTTCTGGTCGTCGAAGAATGTTCCCTTGCTGTGTCTCTGTTGCAATACTTGCTGTGAGTGATGTTGGCAAATTCTTTCTGATCCCCGAAGGATGTTTTCTTGCTATGTTTCAGTTGCAGTGACTTGCCGCGAGTCACTATGGTATCTTCATTATTTTGAACTTGAATAGGAGCTTTACAATTCTCAACGTCAGCCATAAGTAAGACATTAGGGAGGGGGAGAGACTAAAATTTTGAGTTTATTTTCTCCATTTGAGGATGTTTCTCAAATAGACTTGCGACTCCTCTTGAGGACGTTTTTCCAAATATGCTTGTGACTCATCAAATCTAACATCACAAGATACATACATTTTCTTGAAACCACATCAAAGCATCTATACCCATTTTTGGTTGGAGAATATCCGAGGAAGACACATTTTATCACACGATGCTACCAAACTTTCTAAGATGTTCAATAGAGTGTTTCGTTTTTTTAGAACTTCAATAGGAGATCTATTTTCCAGTAGCATCTTGGTTGGCTATTTATAATATAGTTAGCTGCTGAAATCACTTCACTCCAAAAACGTTATGTTCCATTATTTTGGAAAAGCAATGCATGGGTCACTTCAAGCAACTGCCTATTTCTTCATTTAGAAACTCTGTTCTACTGAGGTATTTCTCAACATATAGTCTGGTGGAGTATACCAGCCTCATTAACAAAGGATTCAAATTGTTGTTTACATACGCAGTCCCATTGTCAGTCTATAGGGTTTTGATTTTTGTCCAGAACCGAGTGACCACCATGTTGTAAAATATTTGAAATTTAGAAAACACCTCGTCCTTGGTTTTTAGGAAATATATCCAACCCACTCGAGAATATTCATCAACGAAGGATAAGTAGTACTTAAACCATCATATGAATCAATAGGGCTGGTCCCCAAACATCCGAGTGAACAATCTCAAACATAGACTTAGTAATACTGTACCGGCACACCTCACAAATATTGCAATAAAAAAAATTCGAGGCTTCAAGAAATTTAACATATAAATTGATGGAATCCCCAACCTCAATGCCATTTTCTCCTTCAGTTTTGTTTGTATTTGCAGTGAGTGCCTTATTTCTACAATTCAAATAATAAAGACCGCAAAATTCATCTCCTTCATCAATCATCTTCTCGGTGATCCGATCCTGAAATACAACCTTTGAGGGCAAAAAAGTCACATTGCAATTATAAGCCTTTGTTATTTTACTGTTTGACATGAGATTGGAAGTGAAAACAGGTATATATAAAACATCAATAGGACCCTTCTTCTCAAAAAACTTTGCTACTCCTTTTCCTGTGACATTAACTTTACCCCCGTTAGCTAAAGTAACAGGTTTTATATACGAGACATCTTCAATGTCCTTAAAATATTTTTAGAACCAGCCATGTTGTCTGATGCACCAGAATCTATTATCCAAATATTCTTATCCAAATATGATAAAAAACTACACGTACCACCATCGTCGCCACTTTCGTTGGTAGCCCGAGTTTCTGAATTTGTTTGACAAAGTTTTGTAGTAGTTGAGTCAGCTTTTCCATTGTCACCGGTGTCTCTTTCTGATCATCGTGAAAAACATGGGCAGCCTTGCATCGTCCTTCATCATTTCGATTTTCTGTTTAGCTTCCAACATTTTTCTTTGGTTTGATTTTCTTTCTTACAATAGGTACATATATTTTTTTCCTTTTTAGTTTAGATGAGATGAGAAACCAGAAAATATACTAACAACCTTCTGTTCGGACACCATAAGTTTGACGATGAGTTTCCTCACGCATAATGATAGAGCAGACGGTACTCAGTTTGGGAACTTCCGATGACATGAGAAACTTGATTGCACAGTGGCTCACATACGGGTTTCATTGATCTCCTCAGTTCTGTTGAGAGGATTCACAATTTGACGATGAGTTTCCTCACGCATAATGATAGAGCAGACGGTACTCAGTTTGGGAACTTCCGATGACATGAGAAACTTGATTGCACAGTGGCTCATATACGGGTTTCAGTCCAGCCAACACCTGAAAAGTTTTTTCATCCTCGCAATTTTTCTGAAGAGTCACAACGTCAGTCCCAACAAGGGTATAGGATTCCCATTCATCCCATAAGGCACGAAGCTGTCCAAGATATTCTGTGTAGGCCATATTTCCTTGTTTGAGCTTGTTGATTTCTTGCACTACTTGAAATCTTTGAGCGACATTGTATTGCTTGTATAGAGATCCCGAGCTGCCTCCCACACTTTTTTGGCAGTTTCGAGGAAATAGAATCCATGAGCAATGGTTTTTTCCATGGAATTGGAAAGCCATGACATAACAGTATGGTCATTTGACTCCCATTCAGCAAGTTTCGGATCATCATCAGCAGGTTTTGGTTTGCAGCCATGACCGAGTCTAGACTTTCCACTCAGGAAAAGTTTAGCAGATTTCGCCCAGGTAATGTAATTGAACCCAATGATGGATTTAGTAGTGATTTTGAGTGCAGTGTTAACACTGTCCTACAACTATTGCTGAGCCCAATCCCCTGCTCCTTGTGACTGAGATCCGTCTGCCATGATAGTCTGATGAAAGGAACCATCAATATCACATGAACCTTGCTCTGATACCGTAAAGATGAGAAAGATGAATTAGAGAACAAAGAATATACGTTGTTCGGCATGAGTGTCTACATCCATGGGAAACAGGAGAGAACTCATTGTAATATACTTCTCTATGTTGTTTCACTCTACAATCATCTCTTTATAGTGAGTGAATACAATGGTTACAAGGAGAATGGGTAAGAAATTATGGAAAGATTCATTATCGGCAACTTTTATTATAAACAACACTATCCAACTAATCATGGAAATACCATGATTAGTGGATCTAGAATCAACAGACTTCATTCTAAAAATTATTGGACACATTCATGAAACAATGCCTTCCAAACAACACATTGCTCTTTTTTATGAAATGTTTCTTAAGGGCATCTTTAGTTCTGATGTCCTGAGAAATTTTTTTTTTGGAACTAAGTGACATCCTTGTCAATAAACTTTTGTGGATGGGTATCAGACTGAAAATGCACAAGAAGAAAACCAGCTTTTTGAAATTGAATAACTGTTCAAGAATTTTTCTTTTGTTAACATTAGGTTTTGACATAGGAGAAACAAAAAAAAATACTGAGGAATAGAAAGGAAATGGGAAAAAGGAGGGATTAACTATGGAAAGGGAGAAGAACAAAAAGAAAGAAGAAAGGGAAGGGAAGAAGCTATTATAAAAGGTCGTTTGGATAAGAGGGAAAGGAAAGAAAAGAAATTGTTAAAAGTTTATGTTTGTTTACAATAATGCCCAATAATGTTATTTTCATACATTTGTTTTTAAAAAATATGCTAAACAAATGTATCTCTAGATCCCTCTATTTTAAAAGAGGATAAGGTTGGTCAAACTTTCATCTGTCGCATACATATTAGTTACTGACTGTTAATAAGTTTATAATTTTGTGAATTTTTTTTATGATGAAAATATCAATGTATCTTATCAATTTTTAATAGTTCTCGAACGGTCGAATGAACCATGGCTCCATAAAAAGGTGACCTGAACATGGTTTTATGTGAAAGCTTTATGATATAAATACTTCTCTTTAAATTCTGCAACAGTACATCAAGGGACAAAGATGCAAGTAAAAATTAAGGGGCAGAGTCAGGATTTTTTCATGAAGGAGCTGAATTATAGTATCAAAATTTTGACCAGAGTATAAAGATCATTTTTTAGTCAAAACTTTTATGTAGGAAAAATGTATATATATTTTAAATGTACATGTAAATAAAAAAGCTAAAGTTGGCCCACACCCCCTCCCTTACCGGCCCTGGCTCTGGTCCTGTCTACAAAATTGGAATCCGCAATAAATATGACCGATTAGAAACACACTGCTACCATCAACAATCAATGGTCTCCTTCACCAAGTTAAATATATATATGTAGAGAGAGAGAAGAGTGACAAAGAGAGAGAGAGAGAGAGGCCAAAACAGAGAAATCATTGGCTATATTCTTTTCTTTTTGTAAACAGCCGATCTATTTCCTTCAATTCTCACCATTTTTGGATTGATTGGAGTTGAACTTATCTTTCCATTAAACCTTTCCTCTCATTTTCATTCCCCTCTATCCAAACAAAACGATCTGCAATCATTCCCTTTTCCTTCTTTATTTCCTTCTATCCAAACACCACACCTTATTCCATTTACTTTTTCTTCCCTCCAAATCCAGGATCGAGTTGTGCACTCTCCTATGCACCTACGAGTATGCACCAAAGGAAAAAAGAAAGGGGATTAAGGTATTTTCAAAAGCTTTTTCAAAGTAATGTATAATATGCATTTTAGACTTTTTTTACAATCATTTTCTTTATCCTTCTAAAAGACTTTTTTTAGACATGGGCATGTTTGGTCGTTGTACATCTCTGTGCGCAATTTTTTGTGCATATGGGTGTACACATAACCAGTTTGATACCAAAATCCTTCTATTCAAACTTTTTTCCTTCTAATCATAAAGTTCAAGTTATCGATGGAGTGGAAGATCTGCTAGTTTTTTGAATTGTATATTTTGATTTAAAATCATGGCTGCAATTTGCATATGTTGAAGATTGTTTTTGTTTTATGCACGTCTTTCTGATCAGTTATTTTTTATAAGGACGTGTCTCAATTTCTGGTCATTCATTTTGTTGGTTGGCAGTTATTTTATGAACAGTTATCATCTCCTACCTTTAGTTTTGTTCTCTTATGGTGTATGTGGGTGATGTTTTTTAATGTTCTCTCACTTGTAAAAGAACTGGTTGTTAGTATGAGAAAGCAGCCATTGTGTTGTCCTGTGTGTGGACGTAGGCCATTGATCAGGCTGAACCACAGTAAGCTTTGTGCGTTTCCTCTGTCTTCCTTTCTCTCTTATTTCAACATGGTATCGGAGAATTTAACATTTCCGTCGAGGTTGTTGGGACTTCGATCCTAAGTTTCAGAGTTTTTCTGTCGAGGTGTCAAGTAGATCAGGCTCTGTTTCTGATCACTGGCTGGAATCTGGCGAATGGAGGACAATCGATGGATGGTGACTTGAAGATCGTCATCACCCTAAACCCACGATCAATCTATTGAAGTTTGGAGTCAATTCGTCCATGATCGAGGGAGAAATCATCACTGCCCAAAGGAACGATGCTGGTTCTGAAAAACAGAGAGACTGCAAAATCCTGCACTAGAAGAAATGGGCGTGATCCTTTATGGAAGCTTCGTTGGGGCTGAAATTAGGAGCGTCCCTTCCTCTTCATCTTGTTGATCTTCAGTCCGAATTTTGAAGAAAACGGACCAAAGATTGATTTTCTACGAATTTTTGAGTACTGCAAGGTCCTGAGACGGGAGACCCTGTTCTACTACACTCTGTGACTGAGATTTCCTGAAGGATAAATTCTTAATGCGATTTTTCTGGGAAGCTCAGCTTGAGCTGGGAGATTGGGTGACCACTCCTGAGGGTATTAGCTACTTGCTGACCAATTTTGGGGATTTTTCGAGTTGGATGTGATTTTTAAAAATTCAACGAGTGGTTGCTGGTCTTGAAAGGTGCCTGAGCAAACCTGATCTCCTTATTCTCATCTTCAAGAGCATCATGGCTGAAACTGGTAACAATCGAATCATTGAGAAAATTTTTGTTCAAGTGCAACCTAATCCTGCTATTAAAATGGCGTCAGTGCTTCTCAATGGGATAAATTATCTTGCATGGTCAAAATCAGCAACATTATTTGTGAGTGGAAGATACAAACTTGAATATGTTACTGGTGACCCCCCAAAACCAGACGAGAATAGCTCCTTCTACAAGGAGAGGACGATGACCAATCACATGGTCAGGTCATCATTGATGAATTCTACGGAACCGAAAATTCAACAAGGTTTTCTTTTTGCTAAAACAGCTGCACAAATTTGGACAAAAGCCAAAGGGTTGCATAGTGAGAAAAACAATATTGCTAGGATGTTTCATTTGTCAAAAAAATTTACAGTGTAAAAAAATATCAGAAAACCAGTTTCGGTGAACATCTTGGTGATCTTCAAGGATTGTGGGATGAGTTAGACTACTTGGTTGATATGACTGAAAGTCTGCAAACTAGAGAACGTTTACGTGAGCTGCAAGAAATCTTTCAATTGCTTAACAGTCTTGGTACATAATATGAACCAATACGTCAGCAGATTTTTATGCATACATCACTGCCGTTGTTATCCACCATTTGTTCTTTATTAATGAATAATGAATCAAGGAAGCAGGTCATGATTTCCTCGCTGCCAAAGGGGGAAGAATTTGATGATAAAGTAGCATTTGTGGCTGACAGAATGGGTTTAACCGATGGAAAGAAAAAATGAAGAGAGTTTGCACCTATTGTAAAAAGGAAGGACACTTACGTGAGTGTTGTTGAGATTTGTATGGGAGACCAGACCCTAAGAAATCACCGTTTGGAAAATCTAAAGAAACTTCATCCTTGGCAAAAGTGGCTGCTACTAAATCTAAAGAGAGTAATGATGCTACAACTGTCTTAGAAAAGATTTCAGAATTGCTAAAGTACATGTCTGTTAAGCAAGAAGCCATGGCTGCATCAGCAAGCAATTCCACTTTGTGTAACCCAAAGGTATGTTTTCTAATACTTAGGTGTTGGACTCTGGGGCAAGTAACCACATGACCATGGATCGGCATCTACTTAAGAACTACTCATAATATTGATAAATCCATTACTATAGCAAACGGGTCTTCTATGCATGTGAGTGGTATTGGCGAAATGTCATTTTCGAATCAACCTATTAGCTACAAAATTTCTGCACATGCCAGATTTGAATTCTAATTTGTTATCTATATCGAAACTTACAAAAGAACTTAATTATTGTGTTACTTTCTATCCAACTGATGTGATTATTCAGGACATTGCGACGAAGAAGATGACTAGTAAGGGAGAATTATGCTGCGAAGTTCATTGGTTGGATAACACAAGTAGTGCACTGGTCACAAGTTCTAAATCAAATGGAGAGTTATGGCACCGGTGCATTGGACATGTGTCAAGTCAAACTTTGAAAGTTCTAATAACTGAGTTAGTCTTTAATTCGCAGTTTGTCTGACATTTGCAAATATGTCAAGATATCTAGATTACCATTTGATACTATAGAACATCATACTAACACTTTGTCTGAGTTAGTGCATTCTGATGTTTGGAGTCCTGCACCCGTTAATTCTTATAATGGATGTTGTTACTATGTGACTTTCATTGATGATTATTCTAAAAATGACATGGTTGTACCTACTGAAATCTAAAAATGAAGTTTTTTCAAAGTTTTGTGAGTTTTTTAGGATGATTGAAACTCAGTATAATGCCTGTGTGAAGATCCTGAGATCAGACAATGGAACTGAATACAAAAATCAAGAATTTGATGAATTTAAGAAAATGCATGGCATTACTCATCAATTTACATGTGTGGATACTCCCCAACAGAACGGGGTGGCTGAGAGAAAAAATAGACATCTGTTAGAAAAAACTTGCGCATTACTTTTCCAAATGTCAGTACCAAAAAAGTTTTGGAGTGATGCAGTTACGACAACATGTTATATTATCAACAAACTTCCATCAAGACATTTGAATAATAAATCTCCAATGGAAATTCTTATGAAGAGACCTATCAAAATTACACACTTAAGGACCTTTGCGTGTAGTTTTTGTGAAATGCAAATGATCTGACAAGTTAAGTCAAAGAGCCAAGTGGTGTGTCTTCTTGAGGTATTCATCATCAAAAAAAGGATATTGGTGCTTCGATTTAGAAACCAACCAAGTGTTGATCTCACTAGATATTTGTTTTGATGAGTAGGAACCATTCTTTAAGGTCATTGAGCGAAAGAGGGAGTCATCAAACCAGAATGCTGCACCTACCATGGAGGACTACAAAGAGTTTGATGTGTTTATTGCTTCACCACACCCACAAGCAGACCTTAATGAGGTGCCAAATCAAGATGAAGCTGATGATGGTATTACTAATAAGGGTGAAGCTATCCAAAATTCAATTTTAGAGACTACAGTGAGAAGATTTCAAAGGGGCACGTATCGTCCAAGGTATTTGCAAGACTATATTACTTATTCTACTCAAACATTTCCAATTAATCATTATCTATGTCAGGTATCATCAAAGCATGTTGCATACTTGAGTAATATATCCAAAGTTGTTGATCCATATTCCTATCAAGAAGCTATGAAGAATTGTGTTTGGGTAGAAGCGATCAATGAAGATCTAAATGCTCTTCACAAAAATAACACTTGGGAACTGGTTCAAGTGCCAAATGATAAGAACGTGATTGGTTGTAGGTGGATTGTTAAAACCAAATATCACAGTGATGTTGCCATAGAGCGACACAAAACTTGGCTTGTAGCAAAAGGTTACACTCAAACTCATGGATTGGATTATGATGAAACATTTGCTCCCATTATTAAAATGAACACTATCAGAATTATTTTATCCGTTGCTTGCAATCTCAATTGGAGTATTCGGTACAGAGTTAGAAAAACTTGTGAGTGGAGTAACTTCAGAAAAGGAAAAGAATTTAGTTTGTTATTGTTCTTTATAAACTGTAAAAGAAATTACAGATTGGGTGCTGGTGTAACGAGAATGTTGATCTCACCTTATTTTACTTTTACTGTTATTAATCTTTGCTGCTAGTGTTTCACTCAGAAATTTGATTGAAATCTGGCATCAGCATCAAGCTCATGCATGTCGTGAATTGTATGTCTTCCCATTTACGTTGTTTATTAGGTTTGGTTTTTTTTCTCCTAATCGTCTCCATCTTGTAAAATTTATTAGTTATTTGGATGTTCTGAATTAACCGATCATTGAGGTCTTACATAGTCACTAAAAACACGTTCTTTTTGAAAAAAATTCGTATAATAAGTTGCCGTTTAAAACTTTTGGAAAAACTCCAATTTTTTTTTTAAAATGCCAAAAGAAAAAATTCGTTTTTTCTTGTTTTCTCACATTTTCCCCATTTTTTTATCATTTTAAGCGTTTTTCATATTCTTTTAATGCCACACTGCTTGTTTTCATTTTCTAATTTTTATTTGTTGCTTATTTACTTATTTTTTGATGTTTATATTATTAGCTTTTCATTTATTTTCCCAATTTTTTAGTATTTTTATATTCATTTTCAAAATTACTATATTTTTCCTTTTTTTTAAAGCTCGATGCATTATACCTGGAGAAAAATCTTGCCATTTATGTGATGAGGAGAAAAAGGGCTCTACCTGAACAAATCATAAACAAGGATTATCAACAAAACTTTAGTGGATTATGCAAAGTGTTGACACAAGGGCATAGATTCCTTTGCCTTCAGCTAATGCAGGCTTCTGTTGCAATCTCCTCGTCTTTCCAGTCCTCAAGAACGCATCAAAATTTTTATGTTCCTTTTCTCTTGTGTTTTTTGATTCTTTTCTACCTTTCTTGAATTCAGAATGCTTTTCAGTTCTATTACATTGTTGGGAGAGAGAAAGAAAGCCAGGGGTCCTTAATTTGACCATTATTTTAGCTGAGGCATTTATTTTTTCAGTTGTACACATTTGGTTAAAGACTTCGGTAGCACTTGTATGGGCCCAAAAAACAATATAGCAGTGATAAAAATGACCGGTATACATCGCTCAATTGACCGATATTTTACCAATGGTACGTGCATTGATATTAGCTATGCCAGCCATACAAACAGACCATATAAATGTTCACCGCAGCAACGCCGCATTCACCGCCAAAAGATTACTTGCAAAACGTAATGAAGTAACCAACTAAACCACTGAATCAAATTTGGTTTGCAAAGGTTGTGTTGACAAAAGGTTGTATAGCACACACAAACATCTACCCATAGTCCAGACATTGTAACAGCACCTAACAATGTATGGACTATTATGAAAAAGACTGATTGCTATCACCTATTGCTTTATAAAGAGCTATTCCAGTTATCAAGTAGAACTTCATCTAGGTTAGGTTTAGGACTCGAGTCCCCAAGATAAAGGGCCAGAAATTCCATATAGTTGGCATAGTTTGTGGCGTTCTCCTAGCTTGGCAATTTGTATGCACTATTGTGATTCTCTCTCTCCCTCTTTCTCACACACACACACACACACACAGATATATAGATAGTGGACTTTTTCCTTGAAAATTGTGGACTTTTTTCCACATCCATCAAACAATAATAAGCTTTTGCTTGAATTTGGATTGCATTTGGCAAAAAAAAATAAAAATTCCGACCCCCCTGGGTCCAACTTTTCTCCTTCAAAAATTTTCAGCATATTTTCTTTCTTCTCAATCAACTATTCATTAGGGTTACGCCTCCTTATTACTAGTTCCTTCTCTCTCATTTACTATCCCTGTTTTCAGCAACATTCTAGATGAAAATGGCTCCTGCACAAGCAGTAGGGAAGTCCAAGCTTAAAAAGGTGAAGAAGACCGTTGTTCCCAAGGAGGGCAAAATGAAGAAGTTTTTTAATTCCGCATATAAGCATTACCAAAACTCCCTCTCATCCTTCCTACTCATTAAGAGGTAAGTGGATTCCAACCTCCAATTTCGAATAATTTCATTGAATGTAGTCTGTTTATGTTTGTCTACCTCTTTTGTCTCTGGTTCATTTCATTGGGCTCTGTTGGTTGACTTGTTTGTGTTCGTGCACTCTTTTGAGCATTGTTAGAAATATCATTCTTGGGAAATTTCGGTCAGGTTTTTCTTGGTTATTTGT
Organism: Nymphaea colorata; assembly: GCF_008831285.2. Classification (NCBI taxonomy): domain Eukaryota; kingdom Viridiplantae; phylum Streptophyta; class Magnoliopsida; order Nymphaeales; family Nymphaeaceae; genus Nymphaea; species Nymphaea colorata. Next base: position 13,678,808 of record NC_045149.1, read on the forward strand.
TGGCAAATTAAGTTGTTCTTATCGGGAAAATCTCAACAATTTTTTTTTAAATTCAAAAACAATAAAAATAAAAACCTTAAAAAATTCAAAAACTAAAAAAAATTATAACCTTGAATACGATAAATTTGAAAGATTTTTGTTTTTGGTTTTATTCGATTTTCCCGTAACGATTGTGAGATTTTTGAAAATATCATGGTATATGTGACAAGTATCTAATATCTTGTTTTACATTTGTTTTACTGTTTTTCGTCAGTTTTAAGGGCCCATTTCTTCGAATCGCACAAAATAAACCTTTTAATACTAAAAAATGAGGAAGATAAGTTCAAATAAGTTGATTTAAAGAGAAAAGCGGGCAAAAAGATGAACAAATTAAAAACTGGAAGAACAAGTTGAAGCAGAAAAATGGGTCCCTAAAGCCGACATGATAGAGAAACAAATGTAAAGCAAGCGATTGGCATCTCAAGGGGCTACCACAAATGCAAACAAATCAACAGTACCGAATAACATGAACCACAGACAAACGAGGTAGGCAAAGATAATGACAAACTACATGCAATGAAATGATTCGAAACTAAAGATTGGGATCTGCCTCATAGTAGGATGGGTGAGATGGAGGAACTTTGGAGCCCCTAGATGCAGAAGCCTTCTACAACTTGGTCTCCTCAGTTGTGGTGGGCTTCTTCACCTTCCCAACCATGGATTTCTCCACTGCTTGCTTGTGCAGGAGCAGGATTGGCAGCAGGAGGGATGACAACAGAAAAAATGAAGTTGGACTTAAAGAGCAGATCTTTTTTTCCTGAATCCAGTCTGCATGTAAAGAAAGTTTGTCTCTGTTTGATGTGCATGAATGAGAAAAGTTTGCGAAGGTAACATGCGATAGAGCATAGTCATATGGAGGACTACAGAAGCATATATTATATACATATTGAAGTTGTTCATGACATGTAGCTATACATATTATATACATGTATAAACATCGTAGTGTAGATGTACAGATCTCAAGTGTGCATAGCGATCATTACTGATACAGAATCCTTCCAAAGAAACCTAGGAAAATATGATTTCTGCTTTTACCTTTCACATGATTCCAGCAGTCCAGTTTCTCTATTGTGTATCCACAGGCAAAGCAATTCTTCATTTGTTCCTTTTCCAAATCCACCATTCTTTCAGTTATCTATCTATCTGGGTCCTGCTTGGACTCCTGGTATTGCTCTTATGTCATGAAAGTATGAGATTCTATGTGGCACTTGGTGCATATTTTACTGAACATGCTCCATATAGAATTTCATCCTTTCATGATGTGTGAGCAATACAAAGAGTCCAAGGAGGACCCAGATAGAACACTGAAAGCATGGCAGGAAGGAGAAACATATGAAGCACTGCGTAGCCTGTGGATACACAATAGAGAAGGTGGATAGATGTAATCATGTGGAATGCAAATGCGGAAATCACATCTCTTGGGTTTGTTTGGAAGGATTCACTAGCAGTGATGATTGCCAGGCATACTTGAGATCTGCACATCCTGCAGGATGATGTTTATGCATGTGTATATTATGGCCAAGTTTAATATGTATAAAATATTTGCTTTTTCCTTCCTTCATATGGTTGCATACTATCTGCATGTTACCTTTCCTATGTTGTTCAGTTTTATACTTGTCCCGAATGATCTCGTGGTTCATTAGCCTAGTGCGTTTTGGTGAATGCGGATGTTGGAATTATGCATAGAAAGTATATTTAGGATACGACAATTTGGGGATTGCCCCACAAGAACTTTTTTTATTGCATATGAAGTATTGCTAGGATTCGTCAATTTAGGGGTTGCCACACATTTTTTTCTCTAGTTACATGCTATTTTGCATGTTGTTTTTGGTTGTTGGCATTATTTTTGTGTATAATATATAATTGACGTTGTACATCCAGAAACTTGCACTTCTATGCCTCGGTTGGCTTCACCTTGCTTCATAGGTTTCACTTTGCCTCATTGCATCTAACAACCTTGCCTGTGCTGCACTTGGATATGTTGTTGCCTGGAGGCAGCGGGAATGAGGGGTTCTTTGGATCTTCTTTTGGTGATAGATCCTTATCTGCCAAGGCCAATATCAGCAATGACAAGTTGTTTGTAGATTGCCACTGCATGGGGGAGGAGGCAGGGGGATAGAGTAATGTGTACGCATACAATAGGAAGAAGGTCATGTCGATCTATATAGACAAAGTTGAGACACTGCACGCTGCAACTCTTGTCAGCCAATATGGATATTGGTGTTACTCGAAACAATGGAGGTTAAATTTCCTTGCATTGTCAAATAATTTTATGAGGAGTGATGGGTGGCCAGCTAGCTGGATTATATTTACGGTGATATCAGATGCTAAATCAATAACTTTCTAAATGGTTATATTTAAACATAAATGCATATAAACGTACTTTCCTAATTTTTTTTCCTTGTAATCTTTAGTTTCCCAGCTTATATTTCACCTAGTTAATTGGAGATATCGTTCCTTGATTTTCCAACAGAGTTTGATTGAGAACAGGAGACAAAGGAGAGATTACTAGTGTCGAGGAGAGAAAGTTGGATAATTTCCTTTTCCTTTCAATTTTAAAATTATAGGGTTCTAACTTCCAAATTAACTTTTAGAAATTTCTATTATATTCCACCTTATTTGCTATTTTTTATGGCAACATTTTTATTTTAGATTTTTCAGCTATGGAACCTTTAGCACATTAGGACACATCCATTCTTTCGTCAACCCATACAGTCAGCCTGAGGGGTGTTTGGTAATAGTGTTTGTACTTCAAAAATGAGTACGATCATGAAACACTACATTCCAAGGCACACAACTTCTTGCTATCGAACATCCCATAAGGGCATCTTCTTGAAGCCCCCAGATGCTAGAGGTGTCATTAGTTTATCGTGATTAAATTTTTCTGGACAGGATTCATCTAACTGAAAGTTCACAATGAAGCTTCTTGAAACTTAATAACCCATTCGAGAATTTCTTTAGTTCTAGTCACAATGTCATTAGAGTGAACGAATCATCTGTTTCTTGAAATTTCACTTTCGATACAAAAAAACCTGAAAGTCTCAGTTAATATTGTGTTTGAATGCGGAGGTCTAACTGTGGTGTCATTTTTTTACCTCAAATTTTCATGAAATCGACACTGGAAAATTACATGATGTGGGAAATAATATCACTTGCCATGTTTAAACCGTCCCTGTGAAAGTCTTTTCAACTACAAAAGAATTATACATTGGCTTAAGTATATAGATGAGGGAGTGTTTGATGAGGCCAGAATTATGGAATTCTACAATTAAAATTCTCATTTTTGATGAAATTGGAATTGTGTTACAAAACAAAGACTTTTGAAAAATCAAAATTACAGAATTGTGATTTTAGTTAATCTTTTACCAAACAAATTATTTTTAATTCTGGAATAAAAAAATTCTAGACAATCAAATATAATGGGATATGAGAACTGGATTTTTCATTTGAATTATAGTTTTAGGTGAAATTTTGTTTGTAGAATTTTAATTCTAAAATCAAAATTCAAGGCCATCAAACTCCTCCTTACTGTGTTTCTCATTTACACAGAATTATGCTCCTGCCCATGGCGATCCTTCTCCTCTATTACACATAAGAAGTTGCAAAGGATGTAGTCACTTATGTTTTCTGCTACACTTTTCGCAAGTAAAATTCCTGGCTTTTGAGGATTATACTGAGAAGTATTCTGTACAGAGTTAGAAAGACTTGTGAGTGGAGTAACTTCTGAAAAGGAAAAGAATTTAGTTTGTTATTGTTCTTTATAAACTGTAAAAGAAATTACAGATTGGGTGCTGGTGTAACGAGAACGTTGATCTCACCTTATTTTACTTTTACTGTTATTCATCTTTGCTGTTGTTTATTAGGTTTGGTTTTTTTTCTCTTGTTCGTCTCCATCTTGTAAAATTTATTAGTTATTTGGATGTTCTGAATTAACTGATCATTGAGGTCTTACATAGTCACTAAAAACACGTTCTTTTTGAAAAAAATTTGTATAATAAGTTGCCGTTTAAAACTTTTAGAAAAACTCCAATTTTTTTTTAAAAAATGCCAAAAGAAAAAAATTCGTTTGTTCTTGTTTTCTCACATTTTCCCCATTTTTTTATCATTTTAAGCGTTTTTCATATTCTTTTAATACCACACTGCTTGTTTTCATTTTCTAATTTTTATTTGTTGCTTATTTACTTATTTTTTTTATGTTTATATTATTAGCTTTTCATTTATTTTCCCAATTTTTTAGTATTTTTATATTCATTTTCAAAATTACTATATTTTTCCTTTTTTTTAAAGCTCGATGCATTATACCTGGAGAAAAATCTTGCCATTTATGTGATGAGGAGAAAAAGGGCTCTACCTGAACAAATCATAAACAAGGATTATCAACAAAACTTTAGTGGATTATGCAAAGTGTTGACACAAGGGCATAGATTCCTTTGCCTTCAGCTAATGCAGGCTTCTGTTGCAATCTCCTCGTCTTTCCAGTCCTCAAGAACGCATCAAAATTTTTATGTTCCTTTTCTCTTGTGTTTTTTTATTCTTTTCTACCATTCTTGAATTCAGAATGCCTTTCAGTTCTATTACATTGTCGGGAGAGAGAAAGAAAGCCAGAGGTCCTTAATATGACCATTATTTTAGCTGAGGCATTTATTTTTTCAGTTGTACACATTTGGTTTAATACTTCGGTACCAATTGTATAGGCCCAAAAACCAATATAGCAGTGATAAAAATCACCGGTATACATCGCTCGATTGACCGATATTTTACCATTGGTATGTGCATTTATATTAGCTATGCCAGCCATTCAAACAAACCATATAAATGTTCACCGCAGCAACGCCGCATTCACCGCCAAAAGATTACTTGCAAAACCGAATGAAGTAACCAACTAAACCACTGAATCAAATTTGGTTTGCAAAGGTTGTGTTGACAAAAGGTTGTATAGCACACACAAACATCTACACATAGTCCAGACATTATAATAGCGCCTAACAATGTATGGACTATTATGAAAATGACTGATTGGTATCACCTATTGCATTATAAAGAGCTATTCCAGTTATCAAGTAGAACTTCATGTAGGTTAGGTTTAGGACTCAGTCCCCCAAGATAAAGGTGCAGAAATTCCATATAGTTGGCATAGTTTGTGGGGTTCATCTAGCTTAGCAATTTGTATGCACTATTGTGATTCTCTCTCTCTCTCTTTCACACACACACACACATATATATATATATATATATATAGATAATGGACTTTTTCGTTGAAAATTGTGGACTTTTTTCCACGTCAATCAAACAATACTAAGCTTTTGCTCGAACTTGGATTGCATTTGGCAAAAAAAAATAAAAATTCCGACCCCCCTGGGTCGAACTTTTCTCCTTGAAAAATTTTCAGCTTATTTGCTTTCTTCTCAATCAACTATTCATTAGGGTTACGCCTCCTTATTACTAGTTCCTTCTCTCTGATTTACTATCCCTGTTTTCAGCAACATTCTCGATGAAAATGGCTCCTGCACAAGCAGTTGGGAAGTCCAAGCTTAAGAAGGTGAAGAAGACCGTTGTCCCAAGGAGGGCAAAATGAAGAAGTTTTTTAATTCCGCATATAAGCATTACCAAAACTCCCTCTCATCCTTCCTACTCATTAAGAGGTAAGTGGATTCCAACCTCCAATTTCGAATAATTTCATTGAATGTAGTCTGTTTATGTTTGTCTACCTCTTTTGTCTGTGATTCATTTCATTGGGCTCTGTTGGTTGACTTGTTTGTGTTCATGTACTCTTTTGAGCATTGTTAGAAATATCATTCTTGGGAAATTTCGGTGAGGTTTTTCTTGGTGATTTGTAGGCAAATTAAGTTGTACTTATCGGGAAAATCTCAACAATTTTTTTTTTAAGTTCAAAAGCAATAAAAATAAAAAACCTTAAAAAAATTCAAAAACTAAAAAAAATTATAACCTTGAATACGATAAATTTGAAAGATTTTTGTTTTGGGTTTTATTCGATTTTCCCGTAACTATTGTGAGATTTTTGAAAATATCATGGTATATGTGACAAGTATCTAATATCTTGTTTTACATTTGTTTTACTGTTTTTTGTCAGTTTTTGGGGGCCATTTCTTCTAATCGCACAAAATAAACCTTTTAATACTAAAAAACGAGGAAGATAAGTTCAAATAAGTTGATTTAAAGAGAAAAGCGGGCAAAAAGATGAACAAATTAAAAACTGGAAGAACAAGTTGAAGCAGAAAAATGGGTCCCTAAAGCTGACATGATAGAGAAACAAATGTAAAGCAAGCGTTTGGCATCTCAAGGGGCTACCACAAATGCAAACAAATCAACAGTACCGAATAACATGAACCACAGATAAACGAGGTAGGCTAAGATAATGACAAACTACATCCAATGAAATGATTCGAAACTAAATATTGTGATCTGCCTCATAGTAGGATGGGTGAGATGGAGGAACTTTAGAGCCCCCAGATGCAGAAGCCTTCTACAACTTGGTCTCCTTAGTTGTGGTGGGCTTCTTCACCTTCCCAACCATGGATTTCTCCACTGCTTGACTGTGCAGGAGCAGGATTGGCAGCAGGAGGGATGACAACAGAAAAAAATGAAGTTGGACTTAAAGAGCAGATCTTTTTTTCCTGAATCCAGTCTGCATGTAAAGAAAGTTTGTCTCTGTTTGATGTGCATGCATGAGAAAAGTTTGCGAAGGTAACATGCGATAGAGCATAGTCATACGGAGGACTAAAGAAGCATATATTATATACATATTGAAGTTGTTCATGACATGTAGCTATACATATTAGATACATGTATAAACATCGTAGTGTAGATGTACAGATCTCAAGTGCGCATAGCGATCATCACTGATAGAGAATCCTTCCAAACAAACCTAGGAAAATATGATTTCTGCTTTTACCTTCCACATGATTCCAGCTGTCCACTTTCTCTATTGTGTATCCACAGGCAAAGCAATTCTTCGTATGTTCCTTTTCCAAATCCACCATTCTTTCAGTTATCTATCTATCTGGGTCCTGCTTGGACTCCTGGTATTGCTCTTATGTCATGAAAATATGAGATTCTATGTGGCACTTGGTGCATATTTTACTGAACATGCTCCATATAGAATTTCATCCTTTCATGATGTGTGAGCAATACAAAGAGTCCAAGGAGGACCCAGATAGAACACTGAAAGCATGGCAGGAAGGAGAAACATGTGAAGCACTGCGTAGCCTGTGGATACACAATAGAGAAGGTGGATAGATGTAATCATGTGGAATGCAAATGCGGAAATCACATCTCTTGGGTTTGTTTGGAAGGATTCACCAGCAGTGATGATTGCTAGGCATACTTGAGATCTGCACATCCTGCAGGATGATGTTTATGCATGTGTATAATATGACCAAGTTTAATATGTATAAAATATTTGCTTCTTCCTTCCTTCATATGGTTGCATACTATCTGCATGTTACCTTTCCTATGTTGTTAAGTTTTATACTTGTCCCGAATGATCTCATGGATCATTAGCCTAGTGCGTTTTGGTGAATGCGGATGTTGGAAGTATGCATAGAAAGTATATTTAGGATAAGACAATTTGGGGATTGCCCCACAAGAACTTTTTTTATTGAATATGAAGTATTGCTAGGATTGGTCAATTTAGGGGTTGCCACACATTTTTTTCTCTAGTTACGTGCTACTTTGCATGTTGTTTTCGGTTTTTGGCATTATTTTTGTGTATAATATATAATTGACGTTGTTCATCCAGAAACTTACACTTGCTTCATAGGTTTCACTTTGCCTCATTGCATCTAACAACCTTGCCTGTGCTGCACTTGGAGATGTTGTTGCCTGGAGGCAGCGGGAATGAGGGGTTCTTTGGATCTTCTTTTGGTGATAGATCCTTACCTGCCAAGGCCAATATCAGCAATGACAAGTTGTTTGTAGATTGCCACTGCATGGGGGAGGAGGCAGGGGGATAGAGTAATGTGTACACATACAATAGGAAGAAGGTCATGTCGATCTATATAGACAAAGTTGAGACACGCTGCAACTCTTGTCAACCAATATGGATATTGGTGTTACTCAAAACAATGGAGGTTAAATTTCCTTGCATTGTCAAATAATTTTATGAGGAGTGATGGGTGGCCAGCTAGCTGGATTATATTTACGGTGATATCAGATGCTAAATCAATAACTTTCTAAATGGTTATATTTAAACATAAATGCATATAAACGTACTTTCCTAATTTTTTTTCCTTGTAATCTTTAGTTTCCCAGCTTATATTTCACCTAGTTAATTGGAGATATCGTTCCTTGATTTTCCAACAGAGTTTGATTGAGAACAGGAGACAAAGGAGAGATTACTAGTGTTGAGGAGAGAAAGTTGGATAATTTCCTTTTCCTTTCAATTTTAAGATTATAGGGTTCTAACTTCCAAATTAACTTTTAGAAATTTCTATTATATTCCACCTTATTTGCTATTTTTTATGGCAACATTTTTATTTTAGATTTTTCAGCTATGGAAACCTTTAGCACATTAGGACACATCCATTCTTTCGTCAACCCATACAGTCAGCCTGAGGGGTGTTTGGTAATAGTGTTTGTACTTCAAAAATGAGTACATTCATGAAACACTACATTCCAAGGCACACAACTTCTTGCTATCGAACATCCCATAAGGGCATCTTTTTGAAGCCCCCAGATGCTAGAGGTGTCATTAGTTTATGGTGAATAAATTTTTCTGGACAGGATTCATCTAACTGAAAGTTCACAATGAAGCTTCTTGAAACTTAATAAACCATTCGAGAATTTCTTTATTTCTAGTCACAATGTCATTAGAGTGAACGAATCATCTGTTTTTTGAAATTTCACTTTCGATACAAAAAATCCTGGTTGCAATACATCATGGTTGCAATCAATAGACATCTTTCATTGTTCCAACCACGAAATAGACAAAAGAATAACAAAACTAAATTATGTTTCTATTGTATGCAATTATAGAACCGACCACCTTCTTTTATGTGTAGTCGTAGAAGGAGAGAAGTCATCGCAACTACTTTTCCATGTGTTCAACAGCATATAGTAGGAAAGGTATCACAACTTTCACCTGAGGGACTTGCAATACCAACCATCAAACACATTCCAAAATAAAAAAGCTAACCTAGCTTGGTTGTTAATGCTATCAGAATTGGCCTGAGCCAACTCATTCAAATCGAATCAGTGGCTTAACCAAACCAATCTGATTCCATGTGTCACGTTTCAACCAGTTTTCAACTAATAATTTTTCACATAAAATTTCATTTATTTTTTAATACTTTGGCTGATTTGCAACCAAATTAATCGCTTGAATGACAAATCAGAGAAGCCTCGCCAATTTGATTCCTGATCCGATTTTTACTGCATTAGTTTAATGAAAGAATGTCTTGAAGACACTCTCCATGACGTTTTATTTAGTAGTTCCAGTCCAGAAAGGATGTTGCCCTCCATTATTCTGACAATCCCTTAAGAACATCTTAATTTTTAAGAAGCAAGTACTTAAATCTTTACAATTGTAAGAGGTTTTCAGAACTAGCAAGAGTCTGAATTTCATGACTGCAAATTTAGTAAGCAATTATAATAATCCATTTTATTCTATTAGCAGTAAAAAAAATAGAGTTGTTGTTATTTAAATATTAAAATCCTATTTATAAGTTAAGGGGGGATTTTTAAACTTGTTTCTCTAATTTGATAAAAATTTCACATTTATACAATTAGTTTTATAATGTTTTAAAATAAACAGTGTAAAACTAATTTTCGTGAAATTTGAAGTTGCTCTCATGAAAAGTTAACATTTTGCTTGAGAAGTCTCTGTTCCTTGTGTGGCCTTAGGGGGACCTGGGCCATTGGATAAGTCAAGAAGGGAGCTGTACGCTCGAGATCGCCAAACTTTCAAAGAGTTTTTGAGCAGAGGAAATTTTTGTGTTGTTAATGATCCTAATAACACTGTAACTTGGTCTAATGACAGATAGGGCATCGGAAAAGTATATTTCAGGCTCTAATTGCATTTTTGATATGGAAAATGGCATACAACTTTTTGTATGGTCAGCACTAATGGCATCCAATTGCATAGACTGGGCCTTAGTTAACACTAGCACTGTACAAAAAGCCGAGCCAACTCCAACTGAACTCAATCTCGCTCAGCTATGCTTGACTCATTTGGGCAAAGCGAGATGAAGCTTAACTGAGTTCTCGAGCTTATAAACCAGTCGAGTTCAAGATACATGAACTCTACTCGATTAAACTTGAGTGAGCTTGTTTAAACTAGTTTTTTTTTTTGGTAATTTCTAAACTTCAAACTATGGAAAGAGATCAAGTCAAATGGGAAGTTAGTGAATGAGCTTAAATTAGTCAAGCTCGAGCTGACACTCAGTCTATTGAGTTGGGCATGAAATGGGCTTTTATAGCTCGACATGAGCTCAAGCCGCGCTTGAGCTGAGCAAGATATGAGTTGAGTCAAGTCGCACTGACCGAGCTTGAGCTCGACTTGGCTTGTGTCAGTGGTGTCGCCACATGGTGGCTGGTGTGGGCAGTTGCCCAGCCTCACAAAATTAGTTTAATATATATGTTAATATTTTGATATATTTGATTGTTATACATGTAGGTGCCCCAAAGAAATTATAGGTATTGAATGAGTGCTCCCACCAGAAAAAATTTCTGACTCCGCTAGTGGCTTGTGTACAGCCCTAGTTAGCACATGTGTGTCATGCAGAGAACATTATTTTCATTGTTAAGGTTATCCCCATATCAGTTTTGGACCATAGTGTTCTGGTGCTCAATATCTCAAATGGAAAAGGCCTCTTCAAGTTTTTCTCATGCTATGCTGAAAGTTTAAAATGTGTAGCTCTGTGAAGGATTGTTGGATGATGGTAGTGAGAGGTTGCGTTATGCTTAGATTGATTAGGAAACTTGAAATTACCAGATGAAAGCATGCAATACTTTGGAATGAATGATGTTTTGGGGATGCTGGTCAGAAAGTGGAGGGAACAAAAGACAGCTTCTAAGTATTCAAAAAAGGGGAGATCATGTGTAGCTTCTTACATGATGATGACACTACAAAAAAACCGCTTTTTACTGATGAGAGGAGCGACCAACGTCAGTAACAGTTGAACATACACTGACATGAAGTACAAGATGTAAATGTCATTGATATATAGATGGGTCAAACTGTAGTTTCAAAACATTAACAGAAGCTAGAAAATTTTCATTTCAGGGGTTTTCAAACTTTAACAGGGGCCGAAATATAATTTTTGAAAACTAATTTTCATAGAGGAGAAACTAAAATTTTTAAATTTTACAAGTAAAAGTTTCTTTTGGTGAGGGTGACCACAGAAAATGCAGCTTATGCAACATCAGCTCATTGATGCTCATCGTTGATGAATGTGCTATTGGCTTTGGTCTTAAGAGTACTTTTTGTATTATGGAACGTTTTAGTTATAAATGATTTTTTTATTTGTGTACGATGAGCTATTTTTTTTCCCCAAAAGTATTCTCTATTAGGGGGATCCAATGTCCTCAATGTGGTAGAACATATGGTTTTGACTTTCTCTGTTGTTCTTCATAAGTACTACACAATTATTGAAGCTAATATGTTTCGGAATCTGGCGATTTTAGTCTTTGAATATAGAACATAAAGGTTGAGCGAATTTGATTTTACACAAAAAAGTCTAGCATGTGCATCGTTTATCCTTTTCTTTTTTTGTTGTGGTAGGTGATTATGGTAACTATTTGTTAACCCCCCACTTGTTGATGAGAGTTGCCTTTTATTTGGCAGATCTCCATTTGTAGATACACACGCAAAGTTTTTCATTTTCTTTTGAGAATAACTTTTTAACTTGATGATATTATATTATAGAGTTCCTTTTTTTTTATATGCTTTGAGGTCTTGCATGCCCTTGTCCCACACAGTTCGTTCACATCCTTATAATTGAAAGGCCATTATAATTTGCATTGCAAATGCATAAGGAACACATCTGATAATATTTACCTATATGTAGAAACTTCTTTTTTAGTAACAGTTTACTGAGTATTATGACTTTGAGAAATTTTGAAGGGTTCATTAGTAGTCTTAGCGCAGTTGTTTCAGAGTACTTGTAAGATTCTCCATACGGAAGCATTGTTCACTTCACCTTCAAGTTGTGTGGTAAAACAAATCTATCAGAAATCACAATTGTGGACAGATAATTGAGTACATTAGGTTCAATCAAACACTCAGGAGAAGAGAGGATGACCGCTAGAATGAAGTTTTGATCAAGGTTGCTGCGCACTCAGATTTACCACAAAAGGATGTGGTGCTTATAAGTTCTTGCCAAGGGAATAATATTTTGAATCAGAAATATGCAATCAAAAGTGTATGCAGATTACTTTGATCGCAGTACAAATGGAAGTGAGAACCAAGCAATGGTCTTCGAGATTTTTGAAGCTGTTGAGGCAAGATGTGCCTTGTGATTCTCTCTCTATTCAAGACGGACATCTGCTTGGTGCATCTGCACAATAATGAGTTCTATAATGTTTTTTCAGTAGCATTAGCAATTACCATTTGACCAATTACACATGCAAATTGGTCACTGTGCAACAACAATCTACAGTGAAAATAGTTATGATGAGAAACTGAATGTGAACAACTGTTAGGAGAATCAGCCATTTGTTGTTTTGTCATCATCTATTCTTCCTTGTACTCCTTGTAAACTAGAAGCTTCCAAAGTGCACGTGGAAGTAAGAAGAGATTGAAACTGGGATCTCAATTTGAGAGTGAGCCAGTCAATCCAGTCGGAAGTTCGCATATAAAAAATGCCCAAGAAGAGTTGATGATAGAATTGGGAGTGATTTCATATATTTTTGTTTTAATATCCCATAACAATCAAAATTAATTTAAATAAAGTAGGCAAGCGAATAAAAAAAGTTCATCTCCTAGAGTTAAGCCATGTTACTGCCCATCTCCCAGCCAGAGACTGGTCTAAAAAATGCCCAATCTAACTCCTACTCTTTTTTGTTACCTAAAACAATGGAAGCTATAATATTTATGAAATCTAAACATTTAAAATTTGAAATTTTGCCCAGAATTTGACTAGACAAAACTTGGGTAGCATTTTGTTGTAAATTTTAGGGACTAAGAGAGAAAATTGGCCCTTCTTATCCATCATGAAAAGTTGAGCTTTCATTTGAATCTCAGGTTTCTCCAAGCCCAGTTTGAAATTACTGTGCCAAAAATAACAGTAAGAAATAGATAATGGCCTAGGGATATTTCATACGCATGAACATGACCGGAAAACACAAGATCCACTTTGTGTTGCACAAACCATGATTCAAACATGACTCTCATGGTCTCTCCTTTCATGAAGTGGTAGTTGTTACTATTAAAAGACAAGCGAGGCCCCAAGAGTTGTGCATAATCTGCAGGACACCCCGCCCAGCACCGGAAAGGACACCGGAACCTCATCTAGGAAAACCGATAAGGGGAGGCTCTGCACCATGTGGGAGGGAGCCTAAATAGAGAGAGTGCCAAAAGATAGAACAGAAAAAGAAACAGCTTGTTTCCATGCAGTTATATATACCTAATCGTTACTCTTGCTGTTAATAAATAACCAAATTGCTTGACTTTCTTAAAATGACATATGTTATCATGCAAGATACATGATCACGCACTTTGCAGTAACGAATTATGCAATCGGCAACCTACAAGTGCAATGCAGCATTCACATGTTAAATATGCATTTATTCAATACAGAAACTACATTTTTACTACCTTCTAGAATTAAGCGGAAAAAAAAAAATGGAGGTTTGTAGCTCTATAGGGCTTTAATTTTTTTGTTGGTTATTTTGAACAGACCGTGCACACAAAAAAACAATAGTGGGTTTCGGCCATTTTTTAACCGTGAATCGTGTTGGAGACAAACTTTTACTGGAAATATGGAATTGGCAACAATGACCTTTTTGGCCTTCCACTTAGACAAGATCCCTAGCTAAATTTTTGGGGCAAGGAACTTTCTTGGGAGAATTTGAGTTCTTTAGGAAGCCACTGCGGGCAGGTCATAAAAAATGGGAAGCATTGGTTCATGCACTCATGACAGATATACTTATTAAGGCACTATCAAGCATAGTGCCTTTATAAGCATATCTGTCATGAGTGCATGAACCAATGCTTCCCATCTTTTACGACCTGCCAACAATGGCTTCACAAAGAACCCAAATCTCCCAGGGAGTTCTTCGCCCCAATTTTGTAGTAAATCTAACTAGGGTTCTTGTCTAAGTGGAATGTCGAAAATGTCAATGTTGCCAATCCCATATTTTCAGTAGAAGTTTGTTTCCAACACAAGTCATGGTTGGGAAATCGACGAAGCCTACCAGTCTCTTTCTGCACGGCCCTCCATGGGCATTTTTCCATCATTTTTTCTCCTGCATTTCATTATTATTTTCCGTCTGGTCAAATTATTTACGTCCTAATTAGTACATTTAAACAAATGAAAAAGGCACCAACAATCAATCTGAGGAGAGAGAGAGGGAGCAGGCGCAGAGCCGCTGCTCCCTCCTCTTGTACTGTGATATGAATGAGTTAGGGTTAAAGCTGATTAATAAATGTATCAAGGAGGGGCGGTGGGTTGAGATCTGGTAAACCAACGTCACGGGGTCCCGTTTGAAGCCCTATTTCCACCTTGAAAATACTCCAAAAAGCTGCAAAAAATTTCCAATCCCACTCAACTCTGAAACGACGTCTACAGAATCCCCTGGCAACCTTCATCCAGAATCCGCTCGTTACCAGCCCCACAAGCCCTCCGATCCTCAAACTGGAAGCCAGAGAGAGAGGATGAGAAGACAGAGGTAGAGCCTATTCTGGATGGGAGGGCTCCCTCCAATCCCTCTTTCTCTCTGGCTTCCAGTTTGAGGATCGGAGGGCTCATGGGGCTGGTAACGAGTGGATTCTGGATGAAGGTTGCCGGGGGATTCTCTAGATGTCGTTTCAGAGTTGAGTGGGATTGGAAATTTTTTGTGGCTTTTTGGAGTATTTTCAAGGTGGAAATAGGGCTTCAAACGGGACCCCACGACGTTGGTTTACCAGATCTCAACCCACCGCCCCTCCTTGATACATTTATTAATCAGCTTTAACCCTAACTCGTTCATATCGCAGTACAATCAGCTTTAACCTTAACTCGTGACATTCCTTGATCTGATTGGCATTTTAGTGGAAATGGACATATCAATTTACTAAAGTATATATATTTATATATATCTCTTTCCAATTGAACTAACATATATCAAAATTGGCCTATGCATATGTGCCCATGCACAGACCCATATGCATGACACGTACCTTTGGAAGTGGGGAATCAGATACAACTTTTTTTATTTGTATTTGAATCTGAATATGTGAATATCCAAAAAAGCGGATATAACTAATGACATATCTGATTCAAATCAGATCTGTTGACATTCCTACTGCCAGAACATCTATATAAGACTTTGCACTAACATCTATATAAGAATCTACACAAAAGGCTAACTATCCTTCACTATTATAGGGTTGCCCTTAAAGCAAGCTGGGATCTAATGTGTCCATCATCAACTCTTCTTGGGCATTTTATATAAAAAAAATATATTTAAAAGTAATAAGTGCTGGTATCCATGGGCAACAAGTGGCATCTATGTATCGGTGTATGAGCCGAATTGGCTTGGCACATATTGATTTTGAATGGGCCAATTAAAACAACATTAATGTTACAACCATATAAAAAATGTTTATTTTTTAGGGGCAAAAATATAGTTGTCACGCAAAAATTCATCCATGAAGAGATATATTGTCAAGGTACCTCACTAAAACGTTAGCTCAAGATTAAGTACCGTAACGCCATTCATGCTGACATAAGTTGCACAAAATGCTCCTTGTACTATTTCTACTCATCATCCTCACACTTTATTAGATTATTCATAGAAGTACATAATAAGGGGCGGAGCTAAGAATTTTTCGTTGCAAAAAGGATGAATTATAGTTTCAAAATTTTAATAGGAACTGAAACATACTTTTAAATTTTTTTATATGCTTTAAATTAAAATTTTTAAAATTTAGTGAAATTTTGATTTTTTTTAAAAGTATGAGGGGGGCATCTTGGCCCTTGCCGGCCCCTACAGCCTCTGCCCATGTATAATATGAGTAAATCAGAATAATTAGCATCACCTCCAGCACCATCAGGACTTCCATACCATGTTGTTCCAGCCGACAACCAACCGGCATCGTCGGCCACTGTAAATCTTCTTTTCAGCTTAGAAGCAAAGGTCGAATGAAAGAGATAAGATTGAGACATGAGGAAGATAAGGGGAGAAGATGTTGGAAGCAGCCATGACTTATATGAAACAATGACCGGTTGCTGCTAGATCACCACTGCAGAGGGGAAAGGAAGGGGGCTAGGTTAATTTGTACACATATGATATGAAGGAAGGTCAGGGTGGTATATATAGATGAAATGGAGACACTACCCACTGCAACTCTCCTGAACCCATATCGACATTTCTTCAATGGTTTTAGTGGAGCCCAAGCTTGCTGCAGCTTAAATTTCTTTGGATGGTTATTCAGTAATGGGTGGCTGGCCGATGGTTTCATTTATGATGCTATTAGATTATAATCAATAACTTCCTTTTGGATATATTTAAAAACAAAAGCATATGAATTTACTTTCCTACTCATAATTGAGAGCAATCTTTAGTTTCCTCGCTCATTCTTTTACCTAGTTAATGAGAGCTGTCTTCTGTTATTCAGGAAAAGAGTTTGATTGGGAAAGGGAGACAAAGGGGGAGATTTCTTAAATCATTTCCTTTTTCTTTCAAATATAACTAGATTCAAAAATTAATTTGAGACCTTTCTAAAAAAATTCCACTTTATTTGCTATTTCCTGTAACAGTTTTCTATTTTAATTATTTCAGATAATAAACCCTTTTTTAGAAAACATTTCAACACATCCATCCTTCAGTCCACCTATATAGGCAACTTAAGAGGGCCCTTGGTAGTAGTGTCTATAAAGATCTGAAAGACGAATCAGAGAAGAAAGAATATGTGTGGTTCGGCATGAGTGCCTACATTCATGAAAGACGAATCAGAGAAGAAAGAATATGTGTGGTTCGGCATGAGTGCCTACATCCATGGAAAACAGGAGAGAACTTGTTGCAATATATTTTTCTATGTTGTTTCACTCTACAATCATCATTCTTTATAGTGAGTGAATACAATAGTTACAAAGAGAATGAGTAAGAAATTATGGAAGTAATCATTATTGGCAACCCATTGTAGGCAACTTTTAATGTAAGCAACACCATCCAACTAATCATGGAAATACCATGATTAGTGGATCTAGAATCAAAGTTGTCAGAACGAGCCTCCTGAAGATCTGTCTCAACACTCTCCCTCAAGTTGGGAGTGTATGTTAACGACTCCCAAGTTGATCATAGTGCTCCTAAGCTTTTCTCTGGTAACTGCTTTGGTGAAGATATCAGCATGTTGCTCTTCACTTCTAAGAAAAGGAGTGACGATTTCTTTGTTTTGAACCTTCTCGTGTATAAAATGGCAATCAATTTCAATATGCTTCATCCTTTCATGAAAAACTGAGTTTTCATAAAAGGACGTGTTTGTTCAAAAACCCATTTCCTTTAGCATCTCCTTGAGCCAAGTGAGTTCGCAAGTGGTGTTTGCCATTGCTCTATATTCGGCTTTGGCGCTAGATCTTGAAATCACTTTCTGTTTTTTACTTTTCCATGAGACTACTTTGCCACCATCCATAATGCAAAACCCTGTAGTTGATTTTCTGTCAGATACACTTCCAGCCCAGTTTGCATCTGAAAAACCTTCTATATCAATATTTCTATTTCTCTTCATCCAAATGCCAGGTCCTAGAGCTTCTTTTAAATATCTTAAGATTCAATCAATAGCATAGAAATGAGCTCGTTGGGGGGCATGCATATATTTTCTCACTTCACTGACTGCAAAGGTAATGTCAAGGCTTGTAACTATCAAATATATCAATTTTCCAACAATCCGTTGATACTACTTTGCATCTTGTATTGATTCTCCATGATCTTTCTTGTCAAGTTTGTGATTTACCTCTATAGGTGTGACTGCTGGCTTCGCTCCAAGTTTCCCTGTTTCCTTAAACAGATCAAGAGTGTATTTCCTTTGGATAAGTATATACCTTTTTTGGAGTGACTTACCTCTATTCCTAGGAAGCATTTCAATATTCCTGGGTCATTTATCTTGAACTTTTGATGGAGATATCATTTGATCTTCTCTACTATACTCTTGGAATCACCTATGATGACAGTATCATCTACATACACAATAACAAAAACAGTTTTATTTTGGTAATGATAAATGAATAAAGAGTTGTCTGAGACACTGCCTTTGTACCCAAATTCGATCAAGGCAGAACTAAGCTTTGAGTACCAAGCTTGCGGGGACTGATTGAGTCCATAGAAGGACTTTTTTGAATTTGAAAACAAGATTTTTCTGGTTTTCATAATTGAGTCCCTGCGTGATCTTCATATAAACTTCTTCTTGTAAATCACCCTGAAGCAAAACGTCTTTTTACGTCAAGTTGAAATAAATCCCACTCAAAATTGCAGGCAATAGATACTAGGGTACGAAGAATTGTCATTTTTGCCATTGGAGCGCAGGCTTTCGTATAGTCAATGCCTTCCATCTGAGAGAAGCCTCGAGCAACCAGGTGGGCTTTATGTCTGTCAAGAGTCCCATCACTATGAAATTTCAATTTAAAAACCCATTTACAACTGACGGGGTTTTTACCTAGAGGAAGAGAGACGAGTTCCCATGTATCATTTTTTGTTAGGGCATCTAATTCATCCTTTATGGCATTTTTCCAACAAGAATCTTGAAAGGCCTCTTCAAATGTCCCTGGTTCAGAAATATTGTTTAGTTGCATGAAGAACGCTGTGTGAGTATGAGAAAATGCACCATAGTTAATGCAATCTTCGATCAGATATTTAACTGCACTGCTCATAGCAAAATCTTTGTATCGTTCTGGCTGTTGACGAATTCTTTCTGATCGTCAAAGAATGTTCCCTTGTTGTGTCTCTGTTGCAATGACTTGCTGTGAGTGATGTTGGCAAATTCTTTCTGATCCCCGAAGGATGTTTTCTTGCTATGTTTCAGTTGCAGTGACTTGCCGTGAGTCACTATGGTATCTTCATTATTTTGAACTTGAATAGGAGCTTTACAATTCTCAACGTCAGCCATAGGTAAGACATTAGGGAGGGGGAGAGACTAAAATTTTGAGTTTATTTTCTCCATTTGAGGATGTTTTTCAAAATAGACTTGCGACTCCTCTTGAGGACGTTTTTCCAAATATGCTTGTGACTCATCAAATCTAACATCACAAGATACATACATTTTTCTTGAAACCACATCAAAGCATCTATACCCTTTTTTGGTTGGAGAATATCCGAGGAAGACACATTTTATCGCACGATGCTACCAAACTTTCTAAGATGTTCAATAGAGTGTTTCGTTTTTTTTAGAACTTCAATAGGAGATCTATTTTCCAGGTAGCATCTTGGTTGCCTATTTATAATATAGTTAGCTGCTGAAATCACTTCACTCCAAAAACGTTATGTTCCATTATTTTGGAAAAGCAATGCACGGGTCACTTCAAGCAAATGCCTATTTCTTCATTTAGAAACTCTGTTCTACTGAGGTATTTCTCAACATATAGTCTGGTGGTGTATACCAGCCTCATTAACAAAGCATTCAAATTGTTGTTTACATATGCAGTCCCATTATCAGTCTATAGGGTTTTGATTTTTGTCCAGAACCGAGTGACCACCATGTTGTAAAATATTTGAAATTTAGAAAACACCTCGTCCTTGGTTTTTAGGAAATATATCCAACCCACTCGAGAACATTCATCAACGAAAGATAAGTAGTACTTAAAACCATCATATGAAACAATAGGGGCTGGTCCCCAAACATCCGAGTGAACAATCTCAAACATAGACTTAGTAATACTGTTAGAAGAAGAAGGTGGTCGGATTAATTTAACATACCAGCACACCTCACAAATATTGCAATCAAAAGAATTCGAGGCTTCAAGAAATTTAACATATAAATTGATGGAATCCCCAACCTCAAATGCCATTTTCTCCTTCAGTTTTGTTTGTATTTGCAGCGAGTGCCTTATTTCTGTAATTCAAATAATAAAGACCGCAAAATTCATCTCCTTCACCAATCGTCCTCTCGGTGATCCGATCCTGAAACACAACCTTTGAGGGCGAAAAAGTCACATTGCAATTATAAGCCTTTGTTATTTTACTGATTGACATGAGATTTGAAGTGAAAACAGGTATATATAAACATCAATAGGACCCTTCTTCTCAAAAAACTTTGCTACTCCTTTTCCTCTGACATTATCTTTACCCCCGTTAGCTATAGTAACAGGTTTTATATACGAGACATCTTCAATGTCCTTAAAATATTTTTAGAACCAGCCATGTTGTCTGATGCACCAGAATCTATTATCCAAATATGATAAAAAACTACACGTACCTGCATCGTCGCCACTTTCGTTGGTAGCCCGAGTTTCTGAATTTGTTTGACAAAGTTTTGTAGTAGTTGAGTTAGCTTTTCCATTGTCACCGGTTTCTCTTTCTGATCATCATGAAAAGCATGGGCAGCCTTGCATCGTCCTTCATCATTTCGATTTTCTGTTTAGCTTCCAACATTTTTCTTTGGTTTGATTTTCTTTCTTGCAATAGGTACAATTTTTTTTTTCCTTTTTAGTCTAGATGAGATGAGAAACCAGAAAATATACTAACAACCTCCTGTTCGGACACCATCGCTGCTTGAGAGTCATTGATCTCCTCAGTTCTGTTGAGAAGATTCATAATTTGACGATGAGTTTCCTCACGCATAATGATAGCGCAGATGGTACTCAGTTTGGGAACTTCCGATGACATGAGAAACTTGATTGCACAGTGGCTCACATACGGGTTTCATTGATCTCCTCAGTTCTTTTGAGAGGATTCACAATTTGACGATGAGTTTCCTCACGCATAATGATATAGCAGACGGTACTCAGTTTGGGAACTTCTGATGACATGAGAAACTTGATTGCACAGTGGCTCATATACGGGTTTCAGTCCAGCCAACACCTGAAAAGATTTTTCATCCTCGCAATTTTTCTGAAGAGTCACAACGTCAGTCCCAACAAGGGTATAGGATTCCCATTCATCCCATAAGGCACGAAGCTGTCCAAGATATTCTGCATAGGCCATATTTCCTTGTTTGAGCTTGTTGATTTCTTGCACTACTTGAAATCTTTGAGCGACATTGTATTGCTTGTATAGAGATCCCGAGCTGCCTCCCACACTTTTTTGGCAGTTTCGAGGAAATAGAATCCATGAGCAATGGTTTTTTCCATGGAATTGAAAAGCCATGACATAAGAGTATGGTCATTTGACTCCCATTCAGCAAGTTTCGGATCATCATCAGCAGGTTTTGGTTTGCAGCCATGACCGAGTCTAGACTTTCCACTCAGGAAAGGTTTAGCAGATTTCGCCCAGGTAATGTAATTGAACCCAATGATGGATTCAGTAGTGATTTTCAGTGCAGGGTTAACACTGTCCTGCAGCTATTGCTGAGGCCAATCCCCTGCTCCTTGTGACTGAGATCCATCTGCCATGATAGTCTGATGAAAGGAACCTTCAATGTCACATGAACCTGGCTCTGATACCGTAAAGATGAGAAAGATGAATTAGAGAACAAAGAATATACGTTGTTTGGCATGAGTGTCTACATCCATGGGAAGGAAATGGGAAAAAGGAGGGATTAACTATGGAAAGGGCGAAGAACAAAAGAAAGAAGAAAGGGAAGGAAAGAAGCTATTATAAAAGGTTGTTTGGATTAGAGGGAAAGGAAAGAAAATAAATTGTTAAAAGTTTATGTTTGTTTACAATAATGCCCAATAATGTTATTTTCATACATTTGTTTTTAAAAAATATGCGAAACAAATGTCTCTCTAGATCCCTCTATTTTAAAAGAGGATAAGGTTGGTCAAACATGGTCAAACTTGCATCTGTCGCATACATATTAGTTACTGCCTGTTAATAAGTTTATAATTTTGTGAATTTTTTTTATGATGAAAATGTCAATGTATCTTATCAATTTTTAATAGTTCTCGAACGGTCTAATGAACCATGGCTCCATAAAAAGGTGACCTGATCATGGTTTTATGCGAAAGCTTTATGATATAAATACTTCTCTTTAAATT
This sequence comes from Nymphaea colorata, assembly GCF_008831285.2. Lineage (NCBI taxonomy): Eukaryota > Viridiplantae > Streptophyta > Magnoliopsida > Nymphaeales > Nymphaeaceae > Nymphaea > Nymphaea colorata. The sequence goes on from NC_045149.1 coordinate 13,701,136, forward strand.
CTGCAACAGTGCATCAAGGGACAAAGATGCAAGTAAAAATTAACGCAGACCAAGAGAATACATAAACAAATCAATTTAACATGAAATAATTCTTGTCGAACATGTTGTTCAACAAAATTGGATTTCTACAAAAAGGGGCAGAGTCAGGATTTTTTCATGAAGGAGCTGAATTATAGTATCAAAATTTTGACCAGAGTAGAAAGATCATTTTTTAGTCAAAACTTTTATGTAGGAAAAATGTATATATATTTTAAATGTACATGTAAATAAAAAAGTTAAAGTTGGCCCACACCCCTCCCTTACCGGCCTTGGCACTGGCCCGTCTACAAAATTGGAATCCGCAATAAATATGACCGATTAAAAACACACTGCTACCATCAACAATCAATGGTCTCCTTCACCAAGTTAAATATATATATGTAGAGAGAGAGAGAGTGAGAAAGAGAGAGAGAGTGAGACGCCAAAACAGAGAAATCATTGGCTATATTCGTTTCTTTTTGTAAACAGCCGATCTATTTCCTTCAATTCTCACCATTTTTGGATTGATTGGAGTTGAACTTATCTTTCCACTAAACCTTTCCTCTCATTTTCATTCTCCTCTATCCAAACAAAACGATCTGCAATCATTCCCTTTTCCTTCTTTATTTCCTTCTATCCAAACACCGCACCTTATTTCCTTTACTTTTTCTTCCCTCCAAATCCAGGATCTAGTTGTGCACTCTCCTATGCACCAAAGGAAAAAAGAAAGGGGATTAAGGTATTTTCAAAAGCTTTTTCAAAGTAATGTATAATATGCATTTTAGACTTTTTTTACAATCATTTTCTTTATCCTTCTAAAAGACTTTTTTTTAGACATGGGCATGTTTGGTCGTTGTACATCTCTGTGCGCAATTTTTTGTGCATATGGGTGTACACATAACCAGTTTGATACCAAAATCCTTCTATTCAAACCTTTTTCCTTCTAATCATAAAGTTCAAGTTATCGATGGAGTGGAAGATCTGCTAGTTTTTTGAATTGTATATTTTGATTTAAAATCATGGCTGCAATTTGCATATGTTGAAGATTGTTTTTGTTCTATGCACGTCTTTCTGATCAGTTATTTTTTATAAGGACGTGTCTCAATTTCTGGTCATTCAGTTTGTTGGTTGGCAGTTATTTTATGAACAGTTATCATCTCCTACCCTTAGTTTTGTTCTCTTATGGTGTATGTGGGTGATGTTTTTTAATGTTCTCTCACTTGTAAAAGAACTGGTTGTTAGTATGAGAAAGCAGCCATTGTGCTGTCCTGTGTGTGGACGTAGGCCATTGATCAGGCTGAACCACATTAAGCTCTGTGTGTTTCCTCTGTCTTCCTTTCTCTCTTATTTCAACATGGTATCAGTGAATTTAACATGTCCGTCGAGGTTGTTGGGACTTCGATCCTAAGTTTCAGAGTTTTTCTGTCGAGGTGTCAAGTAGATCAGGCTTTGTTTCTGATCACTTGCTGGAATCTGGCGAATGGAGGACAATCGATGGATGGTGACTTGAAGATCGTCATCACCCTAAACCCACGATCAATCTATTGAAGTTTGGAGTCAATTCGTCCATGATCAAGGGAGAAATCATCACTGCCAAAAGGAACGATGCTGGTTCTGAAGATCAGAGGGACTGCAAAATCCCGCACTAGAAGAAATGGACGTGATCCTTTCTGGAAGCTCCGTTGGGGCTGAAATTAGGAGCGTCCCTTCCTCTTCATCTTGTTGATCTTCAGTCTGAATTTTAGAGAAAACGGACCTACGATTGATTTCTACGAATTTTTGAGTACTGCAAGGTCCTGAGACGGGAGACCCTGTTCTACTACACTCTGTGACTAAGATTTCCTGAAGGATAAATTCTTAATGCGATTTTTCTGGGAAGTTCAGCTTGAGCTGGGAGATTGGGTGTCCACTCCTGAGGGTATTAGCTGCTTGCTGACCAATTTTGGGGATTTTTCAAGTTGGAGGTGATTTTTAAAATTTCAACGAGTGGTTGCTGGTCTTGAAAGGTGCCTGAGCAAACCTGATCTCCTTATTCTCATCTTCATGAGCATCATGGCTGAAATTGGTAACAATCGAATCATTGAGAAAATTGTTGTTCAAGAGCAACCTAATCCTGCTATTAAAATCACGTCAGTGCTTGTCAATGGGATAAATTATCTTGCATGGTCAAAATCAGCAACATTATTTGTGAGTGGAAGATCCAAACTTGAATATGTTACTGGTGACCTCCCAAAACCAGACGAGAATAGCTCCTTCTACAAGGAGAGGATGATGACCAATCACATGGTCAGGTCTTCGTTGATGAATTCTAGGGAACCGAGAATTCAACAAGGTTTTCTTTTTGCTGAAACAGCTGCACAAATTTGGACAAAAGCCAAAGAGTTGCATAGTGAGACAAACAATATTGCTAGGATGTTTCATTTGTCAAAAAAAATTTACAGTGTAAAAAAAGATCAGAAAACTGAACCTCTTGGTGATCTTCAAGGATTGTGGGACGAGTTAGACTCCTTGGTTGATATGACTGAAAGTCTGCAAACTAGAGAACGTTTACGTGAGCTGCAAGAAATCTTTCAATTGCTTAACAGTCTTGGTACAGAATATGAACCAATACGTCAGCAGATTTTTATGCATACATCACTGCCATTGTTATCCACCATTTGTTCTTTATTAATGAATGATGAATCAAGGAAGCAGATCATGATTCCCTCGCTGCCAAAGGGGGAAGAATTTGATGATAAAATAGAATGAGTTTAACCGATGGAAAGAAAAAATGAAGAGAGTTTGCACCTATTGTAAAAAGGAAGGACACTTGCGTGAGTATTGTTGAGATTTGTATGGGAGACCAGACCCTAAGAAATCACCGTTTGGAAAATCTAAAGAAACTTCATCCTTGGCAAAAGTGGCTGCTACCAAATCTAAAGAGACTAATGATGCTACAACTGTCTTAGAAAATATTTCAGAATTGTTAAAGTACATGTCTGTTAAGCAAGAATCGATGGCTGCATCAGCAAGCAATTCCACTTTGTGTAACCCCAAAGGTATGTTTTCTAATACTTGGGTGTTGGACTCTGGGGCAAGTAACCACATGACCATGGATCGGCATCTACTTAAGAACTATTCAACTCATAATATTGATAAATCTGTTACTATAGCAAATGGGTCTTCTATGCATGTGAGTGGTATTGGTGAAATGTCATTTTCGAATCAACCTATTAGCTACAAAATTTCTGCACATGCCAGATTTGAATTCTAATTTGTTATCTATATCGAAACTTACAAAAGAAGTTAATTGTTGTGTTACTTTCTCTCCAACTGATGTGATTATTCAGGACATTGCCACGAAGAAGATGACTAGTAAGGGAGAATTATGCCGCGAAGTTCATTGGTTGGATAACCTTTCTTTTGTAGACTGATCGAATTTTGCCTTTTTGCTTGTCCTAGAAGGGGCCATCAGACTGGTTTGCATCAAAGTTTCTTTACAATTTTTTGCAGAGCCACACTATGCATCTTGTTTTCCACATGTTTTCCATCAATGGGCCTTTTTGCACACAAGCTCCACATGCCCAAAATGGCTGAACCAAATAAAAAAAAAAAACAAATAATAAACAAATCCCGGATCAAAGGGCAAGATCTGAAACAAAAATAGAAAAGAGAAAACAAAAAATAGAAACTTGGAATAACTTTAAGGCCCTTTTGACAAAGAGAACAATTTATAGCTATTCTAAAAATATAATTCAAAGATTAAAGCATATTCATGAAACATTTTGATGGTTAAATTGTTGTATAAACCTGCCCTAATTTTTTGAGCATATTCATGGAAATGGATACGTGTTTGTATTGTCAATCTTCCCCTTAGGTGCCCTTCAGACTTTATATGCCTCTTTTTGCAAGTTCTTTTCTTTTCGTTTTGTCCTTGTTTTGCTTTCCTCATTCTACTTCCTTGCTTTTTCACATGACTGACCAATGCAGGTTTCAACAGAGAATGAGTTCTGTATGCCACCCAATGTACAAAACAAGCGTATACCTAGGGATGAGCTCTAGTATAAATATGCATATTTACTTCAATGTGCCCTAACATTGTACATGCACAACAAATATTCTTAACCATGTCATTATCTCGTATCCATAGTGTCTGAGATAATGCCAAGGGGTGGTATGAAATAATGACTGCAGCAATGCAAAAATCACAAGACATAAGATAATAGGTATGAGATAACAACAGGAGTCTGAGATAATGACAGAGGTATGAGATAATCATTATGAGATAATGATATGAGCGAGACAAAAAGATGAAGACGCATCTTTGCCACTCAGAGGGGTATATTAGTCATAACAACCTATACATCCAAATGAAACAATCATTATATATCTGCTTTATCGAATCTCAAAATCTTTGGTCACTAGGTGGCAACATCACAAGGCCTATGCACAAATATTTTGTGCATAGGTCAGCATATATAACTTGCTTGGGCTTCTACGGGCACAAAGAACTAACTAGTAAGAGATTGAGAGTGCCAAGAAAGATGGATGGTTGGAAGTAGAATTATAAAAGGGAATTAGATGGAAACGGTGCCGAATCTGCCGATGTTACAATCCTGTTGCTATATATCGAAGTGGATCTTCCTGGATGTTTACAAGTCTCTTGTTCTCTCACTCATTCCACCATAGACATTTTATGCAAATACGAAGAACAGTGTCTAACCTCTTTAAAAAATTTAATGGACTGACCATAAATCCAGGCGATGGCAGGTTGGGAGCAGAAAATTTTTGAATTTCTTGATCTCTAGCTGCTAAAAGTTGTAGGTTTAAGCAACATGACACTATTATTCTTGTTCTAAGATGGTGATATGCAATAACTAGCTACATTTTATGCATCTGTACTCCCCTGGTGGGATGAGTAAATCAATACAAGAATCTATGTTCTGGAGACACAACAGCTGATGTTCACATGCTGCTGCAGGAAAGCAGGAGAATTTTAATGGAGCATCAAGGTGAAATTGTGCACGCAGTCCTAATGGCATGTATGTAGAGATTGGAGAACCGAACCTGCATGAAGAGGGCAAACACATGGAAGATTTTAGAGAGAACTGTTTTGATTCAAATTATATCACTCTCTTGAAACCCATATGACAGTAACATGATTTTAGAGAGAGAAAGAGAGCATGCAAAAGCGAAAACCACAAAATGATGAGAAAAGAAAGGAACGGATGCAAAAGAAAGTGGTACTTATAAAGAGAACGGAACCATTGCTTGGAATCTATTTCTGAAGAGCGATTCATATTTAAAACCACCATTGCTATACGGCTTCACTCGGGAGGCCTTAAATAAGAGACGCTTTGCTTCCCGATCCCTACCATTTCTCATCTTGAGTTCCTGCTAGTGCAGCGAAATGACAGAAACAATGAGAGTACTGTTGAGAACAAGAAACGACACAGTTTCACCGGGTCTGCGGGGATTCAAGACAAGGGAAATGGTAAGGATCGAGAAGAGTCCTCCCGGGTGAAGCCATTCGCCATCGGTGGTATTAAGCACGAAACGCTCTTCGAAAATAGATTCAAAATGATCGTTCTGTTTTCCTCAGTACCACCTTCCTTCTGCATCACTTCCTTTCTTTCTTCTTTTTCTGGTTTTCGCTTTTGTGTGCTCTCGCACTCTCTCCTTTTGATGCAATGCTGCAGGGAGAGATGGTGTTTCCACCTTTATTAGAAAAGAGTAAAAGAATGTTCAAGAAAATCAAATCAGAAAGAAAGGAAAAGAATCAAGACAAAAAAATTATGTAAAGAGAGCTCCATCCATGCATATACTCCCCCTGCAAGCCCAACATAGTGCATTATAATTTAATCACGTACATTAAATTATATGATCAAAATACTTAATATTGTCACATATATAATATCTCGCCAATTTTCTGAGTACCAACTACATGGCATGAGATATGGCTCTCTTATTAATTTCCATAAGGAAGAAGAGATATATCTAATGAAATACCATCAAGCCATTCATACTGCTTTCATTGCAGTTGAAAATCCTCTACTGCAAAATTGTTGATAAGATCTACTATGCCTTCTATAGTACTACTCTTTAGTAGTATTTATAGACGTACACAGTAAGACTAAATGAGTATAATTACGAACCGGCATTGTTGGTCAGCGCAGGAGATCGTTTGAGCTTGGAAACAAGACCAGATGTTGGAGATAACAGAGTGACACAAGGAAGATAAGGAGAGAGGGGGAAGTTGGTTATGAGCAATGGCTGCTTCTTCCTAGATTAGCATTGCAGAGGGAAGGGGCTGGGGGAAATAGGATAGGTTGATGTGCACACATATGATAAGAAGGAAGATCATATTGGTATATGTAGAGAAAACTAAGGTGCTTAGAGCTGCAAACGCTTGTGAACCAATATCAGCTGGTATCTTTTCCTTCTCTTATTGGATCTTTATCTTCATATGGTTTGAATGGAAACAAAGTTTGCTGGAGGTTAAATTTCCTTGTAGAGTTAAGTTTCTTTTATGACAAGTTACGGGCAGCCTACCGCTGGTTTTGATTTATGGTGACATCAGATAATAAATAAATAGTTTCTAAAAAGCATATATTTAAATGTAAACGTATATCAACTAATTATTTTTCTCAGTCCCCTGTAATCTTTAGCTTTTTAGTTCATTTTCTTCACCTAGTTAAGGATATATATTATGAAAGAGAGTTTGATTGGAAAGGCAAAGAGGGAGATTACTGCTCCTGAGGAGAGAGAGCCGGATCCTTTCCATTTCTTTCACACACAAAAATAGATGGTCTTAATTTCTAAATTAATTTGGAGATTTTTTGTGAAATTCAAGCTTATCTGTTCTTACAGTAGCATTTATATTTTAACTTTTTCAGATATTAAAACCTTTTCTTCTAGAACATTAGATCACACCAATCCTTTTGACAACTTACTGTGTTCCAAAATTGAAGCACATTCATGAAACATTTGTGATGATGTATTTTCAATCTGCCTTATTTCTTAGGTAGGTTCATAGGACAGTAATACATTGTTACTGTCGCCAAAGATGACCCAAACAGACGATCTATATTTTAAATTCTTATTTTAATTGATTTTTGTATTTTTATTTATGTATTATATTTGAAATATTTTTATCCAATTGTAAATACCAGATCACTTAAATGGACGAAAAGAGGTAGGTTTAAAAATATTTAAGGAAAACAAAAAAAAGAATAAATAGATGTGTAAAAAATTGGGTATTCCTTCTTTCATATAACGGGGTGTTTGATGAGATCAGAATCGTAGAATTAAAATTCTCATTTTTGATAAAATAGATTTCGATATCAATAAGACAAATTTTATTATAGAATTCTAGAATCATGCTTGAATCAAAATTCTGGAATTGTGATTCCAGAATTTTATAATTTTTTTATTTCTAATTGATAATTTTAGAATTTTAATTCATGTTTTTATCAAACAAGCAATTTTCAATTCTAGAATAAAAAAATTCTAGAATATCAAGCAGAAAGGAAACTAGAACTGAAATGACATGGTGAAATTTTGTTTCTAGAATTTTAATTCTAGAAAAAATTCAAGGCCACCAAATGGCCCCAGAGTCACCTCACCCATTTTTAGTGCACACCCAGTTTGTTGACGCCATTTTTTAGCATTCCCAAGATTGGGTTTTGATCAGTCACTATTTTTCTATGGCTGCACGTAGCGTGATCTCTGTCATGGCCTAGTTGCACCATAACTCCCAATCTAGAGTGAATTTTTTGTTAGATGCACACCTTTAATATTCCATTGAGCATTTTGATGCAAGTTAAAGCTATTTTAGTGGTTGTCTGCATCCCAACATGGTCCTTTTTCTGCTATAAACTTCTATTTCTAGTTTTACAGAACACATAATTTTTGCAAATTTGTATGCCTTATATCGTTTAATCCAAGATGAGTTTTTGTAATCTACCACTTGGAGTTGCTTCGCTTATGTGTCTGTACTTCGAGCTTCATCAAATCCATAGACAGTATTACCAACTTCAGAACTATTGACACCTTAACTATTTCTAAACAGGAGACAGACAGCGGTTTTGGATTCTGTAAACCGAGCTACGTGTTCAAAAGCAGTAGACTAGATTAGATTAGATTAGATTATAGTCAGTACCAGAAATTAGGTGTTCAGAGGTCTATCATATTGGTGCAGAGAATGAGGAGCAAAGCAACAATATGCTGCTCTAGTCTCAACCTGTCACTAAAATGTCAGGGTATAATATAGCAAGTTTGGAAGCCACTCGATTAAAAGT